>NW_027105596.1:266165-287542 GCF_000696795.3 Halyomorpha halys | reverse complement strand
TGTTGGGCTCGGCCGGGATTTGAACCCGGGACCTCTCGCACCCTAAGCGAGAATCATACCCCTAGACCACCGAGCCGCTGTATTAATTAATAAAGGAGAAAATTTAACGATGTTGAAGATGAGTTGGCAAAGCTCGGTAAATTCATTGTAATTAAGATTTGAAGACGAGAATAACAATTATTAAATGAAATAATATTAATTATATTTAAAAGTATTCATTTTTGGAAACAAATCCTGATTGAATTTTCTCAACATGATATTTAAAGGAAAATTAAACAAATATGTGATTATAACAAACTTGTTTTAAGTAAAATCATTATAATTATGTTCCGCATGGTAAAACAAAATTCACTAAAAAGCGAAACATTTTGTTACGGGTTTCGGTAAATATGCAATATTCGGTACTGTAAGAATAACAATCGTGTTAGAAATTATTTATTTAGAGAAGGCAGTGATATATAAATGGAGATATTAATTTCTCTGCTATGGATACTTAACTAATTAGCACTGCTTTCGATTATCCCGACCAAAAAATACCCGCCACATTACTCGCTCTTGAAGAATCGTTATAACTGTAACTGTATGATTGTTACAGTCAATATTCTACTGTCACACTAGCTCTAGGGTGATAGTTTATAGTAAAAGTAATATCAGTGAAGCAACTGTCACGTTAACTAACACATGTGTACGCCTTGACATCGAACTATGGTACAGTTTACGTTGTTGCGGCAAAAGTTTTGGCGCTGCCATGGTATCATGATTTGATAGTTGTAGTATTTTCACACTGGGTCAGGTGGAATCTTTAATAGTGTAAGTAATGTTAGTGGACTATCAGTCGCAACTGCTTTCTTTAAATGACATATGTATACGACTTGAAAGTGGACTGTCGCAACATATCAAGCTTACCAACAAATGGGAGACCTTTATTGTTATATTAAATTATTTTATTATTATTATTATTTTATTTAAACTTATTTATCCAATCAAGTATTTCTTTTATCAAACTTTTTATTATATTTTCATTTAAATCTATATATTAGTTTTGTTTTGGTAAAATGTATTTCTTTGTTTGTTTTGCTGTAAACTGATCTACTGCTGTGACTAGAATTTCTCTGGTTTTACTTCACATCGCTGTCTAACAGTGAATTTGTTTAGCGGGTCACTGGGGAGGATCTGAGAGAGCGAATTCGGGAGAGTGAATTTGTCGATCAAATGAAATGGAAGGAACAAGAGGGGGGAAGAAAAAAGGAAGAAATTGAAATATTTGTATTTAGTGTGTAGACAGGAATTGATTGTAAAAGAAAACTGTGGAAAAAAAAGATGTTTTCTTTCTTTTTTATTATATCATGTATTGATTAGAATGCTGTGTAATGTAGCAACCCGATATATTTGGGCAGCATGAATGAATAAAACATTTCTCTCTCTATATGCAAAAACGTAAAATTGTATCAAGCCTGGGCCCCAAAAATAATCTGCCTCAGGCCTCTAAAACGAAGTCATGCAATGCTCCAAAATGATATTCAACACAGGACTCAAAAATAACGCGATCTACATATAATGTGAAGCTATTTTACCCGAAATCTGTATTTTACATAGAGCAAATTTCGACATATTTCGCCTTGTCACCTCCCGTGACCTATGGTCGTAGCGACAAAGTACTCTGGTCACGTGAGAGGTGACCTGCGACCAATAAGGGTTAAAATAACCTAAATAGGTCAATTTCTCTTGAATAAAAAAAAAGTAAACATAATTTTCAGAATGAAATGTCACATCAAAGTCCTTTATCTGACCGTGTCTGTAAGTAGCATCATTAATAAAATCAATACATCAAAGGATTCATAAGAATCGATATTTTTTGTCCAGAAATTTCCTTTCTATCATAGTAAAATACAAAATAATCGATGAATGATAAAATAATCTTAAGTGGTTCATGGTCATTTCGAATGACAGTCATAATTCTAAAGTCAGGCTAACATGGCTGACTTGAATCAGGAAGCCCCATTGAAGCTTACTTGTGAATGAGATATTGAATAGTTTTGGCTTTTGCCTGTGAGGATAAAAAGGAACGATATGAATGAACTACACGCAGCCCTTATCACTATTTTTTTTTTCAAATATACTAAATTAAAGTTAGTTTAGAGGAAAATTTTTTTAAAATTCGTTTTTTAGCCCTGCCATACTTTTTGTTTTGGGCTGGAAAATCGATTTTATAAGTTTGCAGTTCCATTTCGTATTTATCCACGGCTTAATATTGCTTACAATGAAAATTGTTTATTTTTTTAAAAAATAAACTGAATTAAAAGTAGTTTAGAGGTCAATATTTTTAAAATTCGTTTTTTAGCCCTGCCATACTTTTTGTTTTGGGCTGGACTTTTAACAGACACACACACAATTTTCCGAAAGAAACTTTTTTGGACTCAAAGGACCTCAAAACTTCATCGAAAAACTGAAAAATCGATTTTATAAGTTTGCAGTTCCATTTCGTATTTATCCACGGCTTAATATTGCTTACAATGAAAATTGTTTATTTTTTTTTAAAATAAACTGAATTAAAAGTAGTTTAGAGGTCAATCTTTTTAAAATTCGTTTTTTAGCCCTGTCATACTTTTTGTTTTGGGCTGGACTTTTAACAGACACACACACAATTTTCCGAAAGAAACTTTCTAGGACTCAAAGGACCTCAAAACTTCATCGAAAAACTGAAAAATCGATTTTATAAGTTTGCTGTTCCATTTCATATTTATCCACGGCTTAATATTGCTTACAGTGAAAATTTTTTATTTTATTTTTTTAAATAAACTGAATTAAAAGTAGTTTAGAGGTCAATCTTTTAAAAATTCGTTATTTAAGCACTGTCACGCTATTTCAGTGTGAGTTTAATCAAAATCGATGAAGTCGTGAAAATCGGAAAAAAATGAAAAATCGATTTTATAAGGTGGCACTTCCGGCCAATCGATTTTATCGGAAAGTTCGATGTCATACCCCACACTATACACCTGTTCATAATATGTAATTTCAGTTTCGTACAACTTTTCGTTTTGGAGCCAGGATTTTCACAGACACACACACACACCATTTTCCGAAACAAAGTTTTTTGTACTCAGAGACATGCAGTTCCAACAATAACTTGAATTCGAAAATGTATTCGTATTTTAATTTTCTGAAATTTTTTGAAGTTTAAAATAACTAATAAGTTATATTATAATACTATATATATTTACTATTATAATACTATATATATTATAATACTATATATTATAATACTAGTTAGACTGATAATTAAAATTTAAAATTTTCACTAACCACAACACAGTCAGACGGAAGAATGAAGGGTTACAATGTGGAGTGGGAATCCAAGTCAAAACAACAATGAACGTTCTTTCTAACAAGCTTATTATAGGGAGAATTTTTCGTAGTTGGACGAAACCACTGGTTAATATTGTTTCAATAATATTCGTCACTTGTGTTTACTTGTACTTTTTTTGTTGAAGTCGGCTCTTCATATATTTATCAATACATTTAGTACAAGAGCCGGGAAGAAAAAAAGGCAGTTATTTCACCCCAATTTTTGATTACTTTAATGAAAACTATGTATAATTTTATAATAAAAACTAGTCAAAACTGATGAGTCTGCCAAGTATAGGTAGGGGAAATATAAAATGACGGCTGTTTCAAAACATTAATTTTTCATTCGGAGGTCTATATCTAACTACTAACAACACTAGAAAATGTAAAAGAACATTATTTAAAGAAGAGTAAATTTGCTGAAATATTAGCCCTAATAGAGCTATTTACGTTCACTGGTTCTTGAGATGTAGCTTTTCAAAAAGCAGCATTTTTTAAAAATCTACTTAAAGATTCATAGGTAGTCAATATATTTTGAGAAAACTATATCTCAGGAACTATGTGACGTATAGATGTCTACCAACACTCAAAATAAAGGAAATTTAACTTACTATAAAATAGTTTATGACCTTTATGATATTCGCATATGAATATAAATTTGGCAAATGAAAATTTGTCCGAACAACTATAAATCAATTTATTTTAGCAAATATCATAAAAACTACTTCTCCAACGACGATAAACGTCATAAACCACTTCATAGCCCATTAAACTAGCTTTAATTTGAGTGCTAACAGACGTCTGTACGTCAAACAGTTTTTGAGTTATAGATTTTTCAAAATAAATTCACTAACTATTGATCATTCAGTACGTTCTGTACACATAACATTTTTAGGAAATATTGCTTTTTAAAAAAGCTATATCTCGAGAACTATTTAACGTAAATAAATAGCTCTATTAGAACTTACAGTTTAGCAAATTTACTCTACATTAAATGATGTTCTCTTAAATTTTCTATTATTATTGGTAGTTTTGTTATTTTTTAACGTTTTGAAAAAGCCGCCATTTTTTACTCCCCCTACCTATACTTGGCAGACTCATCAATTTTGACTAGTAATTATACATAGTTTTTATTAAAGTAATAAAAAATTGGGGTGAAATATCTGTCTTTTTTCTACTCTTCGGCTCTTGTACTAATTGCCCTACCTCGGTTTTTGCTAATTCTAAACTATAAATAAGTAAAGACATTTTTGAATAGAATTAAAAATCAATAAATATTTAAAAATTTAGTAAAAGCATAAAAGAAAAATCAAAATCGTGGAATTTTGCCCTAAACTGGTAACTGCAATTTAAAATTAGTGTTATTTAATACAATTATTGTCGATGTTTGGGTTAATACGGATTAATGAAACAAAAAATTAAATTTTGGTGCCAAATTAAAAATTAATTTCTTATTATAAGGCGAACAAATCTATAAGTATTAAAGACTACTCCCTTTGGCATTCAGCGCTTAGAGTGGCCTATTAGGTAAATCCCGCCCTCGTTTCAGCTTAAATATTCGTTTGTGTTATCTCCCCATTGATATCTCAGCAAACTACTTCAAAGCCTGCTTACATTCTGTATTGATTTAGCCTTATTTTGTTGGCCTTACGTGCCGGTCAGCTAACCTTAAACGAGGGGTCACTAACCTATACAAGTGGACGTGAGTCATGGTATAACGGGATTTTCGGAAATCTACCATATTTACTTAAACAGATTTGCTTTCCAAAAAAAAAGGACACAATTTCACGTTTTATTTTATTCAATTAAGTTTGTGCTAAAATAAAAAAGAACAAACAGTAAAATTATAATACTAATACAAATAAATCAAAAAATAGTTTATAACAGGATGTCTTGGATCAGACATTGCGTTAGTCTTTGCAATGCGGTTATTTTAAAATTGTTTCGAAAATTGTCTACGCATCCTTTTTTAAGTTTTATATTTATATTTAAAATTTTCTTTAAATTGTCTAAATGTCATATAATTGGCAATATTAAGGAATAGATAAAGTAAAATAATGATAATAATAAAAATAAATCAATAAATAGTTCATAGCAGGATGTCTTGGATAAGACTGTGGGCTGCAGACTTCGCCATGCGGTTATTTTAAACTTTTGAGATTTATATTTGTATTTAAAATTTTCTTTACATTGTCGAAATATCAAAAAATTGGTAATATTAGGTTTTTAATCAGAGTAGTTTAGTTTTTTAGTTATGTTTGCATAAATGTAGAGAATATTTTGAAAGTATTTACATTGCATAATATGAGAGAATATTAAATTTGATTCAAACAATCTTAGGTAAGCTTTCCATGCATCATTTTTATAAAATGGACAATAAAGTTCATAATTTGAAGATTTGGGTGTTTAATATGCATTTTGATATTCACACCACGTTTTTCGGATATTTACAGAACAGAAATCCAGTCTCTTATGATCACACTCATACCTCCAGATTTTTTCCTAATTAAGGGTATTCAATTTATGAGGCTGGGTGGACTCCCTTACTTCCCGAACCCACAAGGTTGACTCACAGCTACAGTAACAAAATAAATAATTACCAGCTACAGCCGGATTCGAATCCAGGTCCTCGAGACCTCTCCCATTGTTTACTATTAATTCATATAAGTGATTGGAGAAAGATAGTCCGGGTAGAGGTCAATAAAGGTTTAAAAATAGTAACAAAAAACTTTTTATTGTTAAGCAACGTTTCGCCCCACTTTACAGGGCTCCATCAGGGCTCATAAGAATTACGTTCGTTTTCATATCACTCTGAAAAGTGGGACGAAACGTTGCTTAACAATAAATAGTTTTTTTTTTACTATTTTCAAACCTTTATTGAACGCCACCCGGACTATCTTCCTCCAATCTACTTCATACGGTCAACTATCTTCTTCCAACACATAAGTGATTTTTATTTTATTATCCTTGTTGAGTATCAATATTTATGGCTAACCCTATTTGTATCGTGGTCCTCCTTAAAACAAGTAAATATATTATTATTGCTGTGTTATAGAAAAAAAAAAAATTATATTGCCTTTATTTCAAAAATTAAAAAAACTTTACTTTTAATTCATATATTGTTTTAGAATAAAATAAAATAATGAATTTTGCATACTTTGAATAAAATTTAATGGTTACCGCAATCGATATTATAATTTATGACTTCTTGCCAGTGTGATGGTAAATTTTATGTTCCATTTTTAAAAAATGCCTAATCTCTTGAGGAAAAAAATAAACAAGTTGTCTGACATATTCTTTGTTTGTGAATTTTTTGTCAGGCTAATACAATGCAATGAAGTGGCGTAAATTAACTTTATCAGTAGTCATGAATACCCGAACGCGTCTCACGCATACTTGTAACTAGACAGACAGAATTTCCGGTAGACCTAATATTTTTTTTCCAGGTACATTCATTAAGTGGCGGTCCCTCAAAATCAGAAACTTGACCTCTCACCATGGTTAGAATAGGTTGGTCACCGGTAGATAACCAGGCAAACATCACCTTCATTGTGGATTGCCTTAAAAAATAAAATAAAAAGCCATCGCGAATCGACGTGGACTTTTCAAAGGAAGCTCCGAAGAAAAAAATATACAGGGTTATGGATGTTTATTTGGACATAGTTAATAATAGAAACATAAACTTATAATCATAATAAAATATTTAAAAAATAAAATATTGAACAATATTAAAATAAAAGTGGCATTCAAGATAAAATCAAACTGAATAATGAAAAGCAATAAACAAATTTACAAAATTAACTATAATATATAGAAAATAAAATAATGAGTTTACGACTTCAATAGGTCACAGGAGATTTCTTGATATATATAATATCAATAATAAGTGCAGGACTACTGTCACGAAATTGTAGACACAGCTTTTATTGACTACTTTAAACAGTAGTCAAAAGTTGCTATGCCCACGTCTTTACTGATTCAATTAGTGTATCCAATTGTCTAATTTTAATTAAATTAAATACTACGATGGCGCTCATCGAAAGCAGTGGTTGTATTACCATTAATGAGAAATGATAATAAAATGTCTTAATGAATGAATTATACGAACGATTTAAGACAGCTGATTAAGCCCGTATATCATTGGCCCGTGTCTAGGCGACGCCAACCAAATAACTCCAACTGAGCGTTATTCTTACATTTAAATATTATAATACAAACTATAAATACAACTGTTTCTTCTAAAAATACATATAAACTTCTGAAGAAAATAAGACAAATAAAAATAAATGTAGATTGTAGGAAAATAGTCCGAGTGGTGGTCAATAAAGGTATTAAAATAGCAAAAGATAACTATTTATGATTAACCAACGTTTCGCCCTTTACAGGGCTTCGTCAGGGCTGCCTGATTGAAACGCAGATGATAACGAGATCTCATCTGTGTATAGTTAATATCCGGGTATAGTTATCATCTGCGTTTCAATCAGACAGCCCTGCAAAGTGGGGCGAAACGTTAGTTAAAAATAAATAGTTTTCTTTAACTATTTGATAGCTTTATTGACCACCAACCAGACTATTTTCCTACAATCTACTTCATACAGTCGACTATCTTCTTCCAAAAATAAATGTAATTAAGTACGAAGACTATTTACAAATTAATCCTTGCACTTGGCATACTTGTATAGAATAAGTACACTGAGCCTGAAGAAGCACGAATCGTGCTTGCCCAGTCCCCACACTTGTGAAGGAAAAGCAGCACTCCAGGAATCGAAGGATCTTATCACTTATCAGTATTTTTAGTTTTTTGACCTGTCGATTTGTGTTTTAATTTATTTATACCCTTAACTTATTTATACATTAAATTATTTCTTTTAACTTATTTATTCATGGAAGTATTTCTTTTAACTAACCTTTTGTTATGTTTTTTAAATCTTTATAATTTTTTTTATTTATTTATTTATTTGTTTTTCTACTGCTGTGATTATTATGTCTTTGGTTTAATTTTACATTGATATCGAATGATTAATTCATTTAATTTGTTTAACCGATCGAAAGTGGGAAGCGGATCATTGAGGAGGATCTGAGAGAGTGATTCGGAGAATAAATTTGTCAATTAAATGAAATAAAATTGTCAAATGGAATGAAATTGTTAAATAGAAAAAAAAATTGTATTTATTGTGTACACAAATATTGAAAAAGGTAGGGAAAAAAAAATATTTTTTTGTTATATCATGTGAATATATGTATTGTATATATGTCCGATCATGGGTTGTTTACTATGCTGTGTAATGTAGCAATCTAATGTATTTGACCAGCATGGCTAAATAAAGCATTTCTCTACGCTTTAAATGTTTTTAATTGGTTTTCTGACGTTATTTAAGCGCTAGTGGAAAAATAGCAAAATATGTAAGATAAGATTTACGACCCCCGGGCATCTGTTTCCTGAAACAGTTTAGCGAATTGCCACGTTGAGCGTTTCTGGGTTATAAATAAAATAGCCACAAATATAAACATTCTTGGCGACTGCTCGAGAATTCAAAGTGCATTTGAGGTTTGTATTCAAAAAGAGTTTCGCTGCTTCGATCGCTTGAGTGTGAGTGGCAATCCAAGTTATAGCTTGAGAAATATACATATCGTTGCATTGCTGAATAGTAGCACATCTAAAAATATATATATATTTATCTGGATTTTCTCTTTAGGAAGTCCGGTGAGTCAATTCATAAAAAAAAAATTTTTGAGGTTAATAACTTCCAGTTGAATGTAATTTATATTAAATTATTATTATATAGTACAACATTTCAATTGTCCCATAGAGGATTTTCTCACGAGAAAACTGAGAACAGTGTAAAGTGTGACATGATTTCCTATATGAAATTCAAATTATGAAGTTTAAAGTACATGAATATGGAAACGTTGTACTATATTATGATAATTTAATATTAATTACATTCAACAGGAAGTTATTAACCTCAAATTTTTTTTTATGAATATATATATTTATTTTGTGTACTAGGTATTAGAGTAGTCCGGGTTCATTTGTAACAACTCTCCCTCTATATTTAAATACAAACTCTTTAATAGCTTTAGCAAAATCTGTCGGACGACCTCAATAAAGAAAGTAACCTCAGATTACGGTAGTATCTTCGGAATACGTCCAAACATTTTTGTATTAAAAAGGAATACTACAAAAAATTTTTTTTATTGATATATTAATTGCGTTTTTGTAGTACAAAAAATTTTTTTATTTATTATTGTATTATGTAATATTACTTTCTAACATATATTGAAAGACCGTTTTTTTAAAAAGCCCTACTTTTGAAAAACTACACTTTGTACACTAACTTTAGATTATTTAATTACATATATTTTCTTTCACATTCTTTTTTTTTCCAAAACTTTATTTTTTAAATTATTTATTTATTGTTATTTACAACTGTGTACACATATATACAACAAGTAAATTTGCGGTAGGTGACATAGAGACATGATGCAAAAATGTGGAGAATATTGATAGAACTCTAATAACATTTCTAGAGGAGAAGATCTCGAGGCCATCTTCTTCTTAGACGCCAAGGAGGATTATTAGGTAATGAAGGAGAAGCCAGGTTAGAAACAAGTGGATTTGGGTGGTTGAGAAGTTTATCATGGAAGGAATGGTATCTGGTCATGGCCAAATCGGCAACATATGGAACATTGGGGTCCTGATGGATGATTTGATTTGTGACAAAGTAAGGAGCATTAAGGATTTTACGGAGGATTTTGGACTGTAAGGATTGGATTCGAGGGAATTTGATGGTTTAGTGGAGCCCCAAAGCTCATCTCCGTGTGACCAGATAGGCCTTATAATAGTCATGTAGATCAGTCTTTTGTAATGGATTGGCAATTTAGACCGTTTGTCTAGTAAATGTTGTAATAGTTTGAATCGACTAGCAGTTTCTTGTCTTTTTAGTCTTGTATGATGATTCCATGTCAGTCGTACAGGAATAAGTGGGGTATTATTAAAGGATACTGTAGGGCAAGAGGTCATGGGTTTACGACGAAGGGTAAATGTGATTTGGTGGGATCTATTGGATTTATTTTTAATCCTCCAGTTTTGGCACCATTCTTCAAGGGTGGTAATGCGGGATTGGAGGGTTTGGGATACAATGTAAGGATCATTGTTCACTGACAATAGACATGTGTCATCGGCATACGTGGTGAGGATAGTGTTAGGATGGGTTGGGATGTCAGCTGTGAAAACTGTAAATGATAGGACCAAGGATACTACCCTGAGGTACACTAGCAGACTGACGGAATAGGGATGAATAAGCGCCGTTGTAATTTACTTGAAATAATCTGTCGGAGAGATAAGAACGGATAATGAGGAAGTATGTAGAGGGTAAGAATTTTCGGATCTTGTATAGCAGTCCTGGGTGCCAGACTCGATCAAAAGCCTGTTCTACATCAAGAAAGACTTCTGAGCAGTACATTCCGCGCGCTCCAATGAAGACGAGACATCAACCACAGGATTCCAAAACTTTAATTTTAAATTATTATTAAATTAAAATATACATGTTTCTTTTGTAGTATATAATTTAATATTTTTATTTTCATAATGCTGTTATTTTACTTACACATTAATTACCTTTAATTTAAAAGTTTCATTTCTAACTTCATTCATTACTTTATCTTAAATAATTTTATAATTTTTTATAAATATTTGAGTTTCTTTTAATTAGCTTCAAATCTAGGAAATGCATATTTTATTTTTTCTATCACAATGAGAGAAAACTCACCTTTTTAAGGGTACCATTTAAATTTACCACATTTAAATTTGATCGAAGTATTCATAAGGGATTAAGGTTTCAATTTGATCTAGGAAAATTTTCAAACAAATTCATTCTTTCAAGTGAGAAAAATTTCAATTATTATTAATTTTTTTATAAAAGAGGTGCTGCATCAGAATATGAAGTTAGTTTTATTTAAATATTTTAATCTTCTTAGTTTATGTTTTTTTTTTAAATTGGTTACAACGTCATATCTGCTCATTTAATAACGCATGTATAAAAAATAAACAATTAAAATTTTGCTTGTTTCCTGAAGGAATGACTCCGTTCGCACATTTTACTATCTTTCACCTTAAAACCTTTATTACTCTTGTATACTTTGATCAAATTCAAATATTTAGATACCGATAAAAAGACGGATTATTTCACTTATTATGATTATATCAATAAAGTATAAATTTTCTTATTTCCAAGTTAATTAAAAGAAACTCAAATACATGAAAAAAATTTTAAACCTCAAATAAAAATTGAAAGAAAAGTTTAATTTATTCCATTAGATCAATTTTAACTTGCTTTTGATGCAATAAAAGTTATAAGTTGATAGGTAAATACCCCAAGTTTCTGGAAAAATTTTATAGATTTTTGTGTTGTTATACAAACTGCTAAATAGAAAATCACAACTTTAAGTAGACAGCAAACTACTATTTTAAAAAACCATAATAAAAGCTATCTGGGCGTTTGGGCTAGAGCCGTAGTGTACACTAAAAAACTCCATACTATGTAGCCAACAATACCCTACATCAATTATCCCATTTGGTACTGTTTTAGGACCCTAAAATTTAAACTTGATAGGTTTTGTTCATCAGAAGCATTGAAAGATTATTTTTTTTAAATTTTTGTACTAAGAAATTGGAATTACGTAACATGGATTTTTTAAAATCTGTACTCCATGGAAGAAAACTGAGTTTATTGTCAGTTTCTGCCCAACAAAAAAACAGGTCATACAAACTAATCAAATCAAATCTTAAAATGGTTCTTTTTGTAGAGCTGTTTTATTTATTTAGGAAGCTAACAACTGAGCGCTGTTATTAGCAATCACGTTCAATGCAACTGAAATAATTACTATATAATTATGTTGAAGGTTGAATGGTTAATGGTTTTGGTTAAATATAAAATGAAACTGTCTGTAAAGTAATTAATCTCTTTGTTTCTTAGAAACTAATCAAGAAATAGTATTGTACTAACCTTTACCTCTGATAGAAGTATGCAAAATAAAAAAATAGAAGTATCTCCAAAATCTGTGCACAGTCAGTGGGTTTTATCAATTAAATTGTTGAATTCGTTTACGAGAAAATCGAGAAAAATACTGAAAAATCGATTTTATAAGGTGACACAGCCAGTCAATCGATTTTATCGGAAAGGCCGATGTCACACCTCAGGCATAAACCTTTCCTTAATATGTAATTTTTCGTTTTGGAGCTAGTCTGTTAACAGACTCACACACCATCTTTCGAAAAAAAAGTTTTTAGAGATCTAAAAATTGAATTTATCTTTTTCCTTTATTTATTCATCAAATTCTTTATTTTTTCTTATTTGTCCATGGCTTAGTATTGCTTACAATAAAAACTGTTTAGTTTTTAAAAATAAACTAAATTAAAGGTAGTTTAGAGGAAGATCTTATAAAAATTTGTTATTTAAGCCCTTTTATACTATATCAATGAGGACAAGCCCTAACTGTTTTCAAAAGCCATTAAATTATACATTGAGATGGGAAGTTTTTATCAATATCGTTGAATTCGTTTACGAGAAAATCGTTGGAAAAGTTGTAAAGAATAAAGTTGAGTGAAAATAAGGATCCAATTTGTTTTAAATTAAGAATTAACTAAACCACGCTCAAACAAGAATATATAAAATAATGAATCTAATAAATTACATATTTAGGGTAGGTATACGCCTGTGGTGTGACATCGACCTTTCTGATAAAATCGATTGACTGGAAGTATAACCTTCAAAAATCAATTTTTCAGTTTTTTTTTCGATTTTCTCGTAAACGAATTCAACGATATTGATAAAAACTTGCCATCTCAATGTAGAATTTAATGGCTTTTGAAAACAGTTAGGGGTTGGACTCATTGATATAGTATAACATGGCTTAAATAACAAATTTTTATAAGATCTTCCTCTAAACTACCTTTAATTTAGTATATTTTTAAAAACTAAACAGTTTTTATTGTAAGCAACACTAAACCATGGATAAATACGAAATATTAAAGAATTTCATCAATAAAAAAGGGAGAAAGATGAATAATATTTTGAAGTCCCGCAAGTCCTAAAAACAATTTCTTGGAAAATACTGTGTGTGTGTGTGTGTGTCTGTTAACAGCTTAGCACCAAAACTAACAGTCGTACGAAACTGAAATTACATATTTAGGTGGCTATACGCCTGTGGTGTGACATCGAGCTTTCTGATAAAATCGATTGACTGGAAGTATAACCTTAAAAAATATATTTTTCAGTAGTTTTTTTTTTTATTTTCTCCTAAACGATTTCAACGATTTTGTTTAAACTAGGCATGCCTATATTAAATTAAATTATCTTTAATATCAACTAGGTCTATTTCTATTAAAATAGTTTAATAGAGCTTAAATAACGATTTTTAAAAAGATTTTCGTCTGTCTGTAAACTGCCTAGCTTCAAGAAACGTCGTACGAATCTGAAATTGCATATTTAGAACAGGTGTATGTCTAGGGTATGACATCGACCTTTCGATAAAATCGATTGACGAGAAATGTCACCTTACAAAATCGATTTTTCAGTTTTGTCCTGAACGACTGTAGAATTAAATGGTCTTGGAATCTGGAAGTCTAACATCCCTTAAATAATGAATTTTTAAAAGATCTTCCTCCAAGCTACCTTTAATTTAGTAACTTTTTAAAAACTAAACCGTTTTTATTGTAAGCAATACTAAGCCATGGAAAAATAAGAAAAATTAAAGAATTTGATCAATAAATAAAGGAAAAAGATAAATACAATTTTTAGATCCCTAAAAACTTTTTTTCAGAAGATGGTGTGTGTGTCTGTTAACAGACTAGCTCCAAAACGAAAAATTACATTTTAAGGAAAGGTTTATGCCTGAGGTATGACATCGACCTTTCGATAAAATCGATTGACGAGAAGTATCACCTTACAAAATCGATTTTTCAGTTTTGTCCTGAACGACTGTAGAATTAAATGGTCTTAGAATCTGGAAGTCTTAAGCTCATTGAAATAGTATAACATCCCTTAAATAATGAATTTTTAAAAGATCTCCCTCCAAGATACCTTTAATTTAGTAAATTTTTAAAAACTAAACAGTTTTTATTGTAAGCAATACTAAGCCATGGACAAATAAGAAAAATTAAAGAATTTGATCAATAAATAAAAGAAAAAAATAAATACAATTTTTAGATCCCTAAAAACTTTTTTTTCGGAAGATGGTGTGTGTGTCTGTTAACAGACTAGCTCCAAAACGAAAAATTACATATTAAGGAAAGGTTTATGCCTGAGGTGTGACATCGACCTTTCCGATAAAATCGATTTTTCAGGTTTTTTCTCGATTTTCTCGTAAGCAAATTCAACAATTTAATCGATAAAATCAAATTTATTTTAAATTAAGAATATGGGATTTATATTTTGTACGACTTTTGGTTTTGGAGCTAATAGATACACACACAGCATTTTCCGAGACGAAGATTTGCGAATTCATTAGACCTGATAACTTTATTTATCTTTCTACCTTTTTTATTGATAAAATTTTTTAATATTTCGTATTTATCCATGGCTCAAAATCGTTGAATTCGTTTAGGAGGAAATCGAAAAAAAAAAAAAACTGAAAAATCGATTTTTTAAGGTTATACTTCCAGTCAATCGATTTTATCGGAAAGGTCGATGTCACACCCCAGGCGTATACCCACCTTAAATATATAATTTCAGTTTCGTAGGACTGTTTGTTGTAGTGTTGGAGCTAGGCTGTTAACAGATACAAACACTATTTTCCCAAAGTTTTTTTAACTCAAGAGACTTCAAAACTTTATTATCTTTCTCCTTTATTTATTCATCAAATTCTTTAATATTTCATATTTATCCATGGTTTAATATTGCTTACAGTAAAAAGTATTTATTTTTAAAAAATAAATTAAATTAAAGGTAGTTTAGAGGAAAATCTTTTAAAAAATCGGTGTATAAGCTCTATTAATACTATTCCAATAGTAATAGACCTAGCTTATACTAAAGATAATTTAATTCTACATTGATATGGCGAATTTAATCAAAATCGTTTAATTCGTTAAGGAGAAAATCGAAAAAAAAAACTGAAAAATCGATTTTACCAAAAGGTTGATGTCACCACACCCCAGACTTACAGCTATCCTTAATATCTAATTTCAGATTCGTACGACAATTCGCTTTGGAGATAGGTTGTTAACAGGAACACACACTGTATTCTGATACTAGGTTCTTTAGACTTGAGAGCTTCAAACTGTCTTTTTTCAACAACACGAATTCGAAAATTTTCACGACCCTAGTATTTTACCTTACGATAAATTTGATAAATCGGTAAGAGAAAGTAAAATAGATTATTGTCATACATCACCTAGGTGTCATCCGTTCATCATGATGTTTTTTATTTTATTAATTAAATATTTTGTTAAGTAAAGCAAAACTTGTATCCTTTTTTGTCTCAACACTTTTTATTTTTCACCAGTCCAACGTCTCGGCCATTTTAGCCATCCTCAAGGACATCTAAATATTTAACAACTTATATTATATATTCATTTTTAACACTTATAACGACAACATTATCACCAATAATATAACATACCTTCAATTATAATTTCTTCCTCACATTAAATTTAGAGTTACTTTTGCAGGCTATTCTGTCCAGGTCATTCATTAATTATAAGTTAAAAGCCTATTTAAAAAGTAATTTATTAGAGAGTCGTATTTATTATTAATAAGCTTACCTAAGCTTAAGTTTAGTTACCTATTTTTTTTTTTAAATATAAAATCATAAATATTTAATTCTTCTTATATAAGATTATCCACACAAATTCACTACCATATAACAAACCATTTATAACCTCCATAATTATAATTATAACCTCTAATAATTGACTCTTTAAATAGGCTTTTAACTTATAATTAATGAATGACCTGGACAGAATAGCCTGAAAAAGTAACTCTAAATTTAATGTGAGGAAGAAATTATAATTGAAAGTATGTTATATTATTGGTGATAGTGTTGTTGTTATAAGTGTTAAAAATGAATATATAATATAAGATGTTAAATATTTATATGTCCTTGGGGATGGCTAAAATGGCCGAAATGTTGGACTGGTGAATAATAAAAAGTGTTGAGACAAAAAAGGATACAAGTTTTGATTTATTTAATAAATAATTACCTTGTCTCAAGAAATTGAAATAATATAATTAAATATTTTGGCTCGGGGGACATCAAAAGGTGTATTTCCAACAATTACTCGAATACGAAAATGTTCACGATTGCAATATTCCCCCTTACTATATATTCCATACGTAGGTAAACGAAAGTAAAAATATGGTACTGGGCCCACATAACGCAACTTTCACTTACCACCTTACTTTGAGTTTAAATTAATCCTCCTTTTTTTCATAAAATATGTTTCTTTATTATTCACTGTAGCAATACTTTAGCATAATTATTTTCCAAATGAACCTTTCAGTTCAGAACTCAAAAATAATAATAAGAATAATAATTTTCCTCTTATTTCCTTAAGCTAAATATTAAATGCTTTCATCGTTTATATTTATTTATTTTCTCATAATTAATAAAAATATGAGATTGTTAATTATATTGAATAGACAAAATTAAACATAAGTTAGAGGAAGTTTTTTTTTTTATTCTGCATTTAAATCCTGTAAAAGTATTTCACTTGTGATAACACCATTTAAATGTACACTGAGATACCGAGTTTAATCATAATAGTTTTTATTTTTTTTCAAGCCGTTTTAATGATAAAGTGATAAGTATGTATTTTGAATTATATTTTCTAATTACAAAGTCGTGTACAATTTTCTTTGTTTCATTAAGTAAATAATTCGAGAGCCTGGAATTGATGAAAAATAAAGTTCTACCGTGTAAATTTTTATAAATAAATGTTTTAAATATTTATATACATATTCACACAAGACTGAAAAGACAGAAAACAGCACGCCGATTTCAACTATTACAACTTTCACCAGACAAACGGTCTAAACTTCCAATTCAATACAAAAATCTAATCTACATGACTATAATAAGGCCTATCTGGACATACGGAGTTGAGGTTTGGAGCTCTACTAAACCTTCGGATTCCTCTTGTACCCAATCCTTTCAATCCAAAATCCTTCGTAAAATCCTTAATGCTCCTTACTTTGTCACAAATAAAATCATCCATAAAAACCCTAATGTTCCATTTGTAACCGAACTAGCTCGAACCAGATATCAATCCTTCCATAATAAACTCCCTAACCACTCAAACCCTCTAGTTTCTAACCTTGCTTCTGACAATCCTCCAAGGCGCCTGAAAAGAAGATGGCCTCAAGACCTAGTGTAGAAATATGATTAGAGTACTACCAAAGGGTAGTTTCTCTATATGCCTGCATCACTCTGTTTTGATCTTACATCAAATTTACTTTATGTGTTTTTATGTAAATACAGTTGTAATTTACAGTAATAATGTTGCTATTTTGGTTTTTGAATATCTTGACTGCAGTAGTTACAATTATATATAGTGATGAATTTATAATAAAGCCCATTGCGTTCAAATACAGTTGTGGCAATTAATTTAAGGGTTTGAATACTCAATTCATTAAAGAGCCAGTACAGACGTGGGCCCACCATCTTTTGACCAGTTCGAGAGTTGCAGGGGTGATAATAACTAACTCAGCTTTGTAGCAAAATATCTTTCTTTGTATATATCTATAATTTTTTAAAAATTTATTTGTCTCTTTTCATAATTTGTTTTACAAAATTAATTTTTGCTCAAAAGTTTTTTTTATATTATTACTTATATTCATTATGTTTTCTGTTGTCTTCACTAAATATATGTTTATATCCGAGCCAGCTTGTTTTGTTGTTCTAAAAAAGCTTTTTTTTAAATTTATTTATTGCTATTTGCATCTGTACATTAGAATGCATTTAGTAAATTTTATCTTAGTTAATATAGAGTGCTACAGGCGTGCAGAGAAACTACCCATTGGTAGCACTCTAATGACGTTTTATATTATCGTGGCCATCTTCTTTTCAGGCGCCTCGGAGGATTGTCAGATATTGAAGAGGATCCCAGGTTAGATACTAGTGGGTTTGGCTGGTTAGGGAGTTTATAATGGAATGATTGATATCTGGTTCGGGCTAGATCGGCTATATATGGAAAATTTAGGTCTTTATGGATGATTTTATTTGTGACAAAGTAAGAAGCATCGAGGATTTTGGATTGCAATGATTGGATACGGTTAGTAAACTCTTAATATATAGCTCTAAAATTCAATAAAAAAAAGTCAAATGACACAAAAATGAAACCAAATTTATAAAAACAACTGATGGCATTGATTTCAGAACGAATTTTAGTGTTTAAACAGCAAATATCAAGAAATCAACTAGAAAAATATACTCTACAAAAGCTTTTTCCACTTTCTGAAAAAAAATTCAACGAGAATTGTAACTGACTAACTTAGATGATAAACTAGGGTTAATACCGTTTAAAATCCATTTATGTTAATAACTCCGATAAGAAAGTAAATAATAGTTCAAAACTAAAGATAAAAACAAGAGTTACGAAAAAGAAATGTAAACATAAGAACATTCGTCACAGCGAAGAAAAACATTTCGCAAATAATAACAATGAGATAATAGCTGTGTTTCTTCTTCTCCTTGACGCAAGGTTTGAGGGGCTACGTAAACAAATGAGCAGAAACCTGATTGTGATCCTGTAGAATAAATTTATTTTTCTAATAAATTATTGCTGTATTTACATAAAAACACATTAAGTAAATTTGATGCAAAATCGAAATGGAGTGATACTGCATGTAGAGAAACAATCTATTGCACTCTATTCGTATTTCTACACTAGGTCTCGAGGCCATCTTCTTTACAGGATTGTCAGGATAATAAATGTTTACCAAAACTACCTAATTTTGGGACTGTCTATAGAGAGACCAAAGAAAAGGAAGAAACCTCTGTCTACGGTAATATCTTTGGAACACCTTCATTTCAAATTAAAACCAAAACCTTTTTTTTTTGTGTGCTGTTAGTCAAGCAAATCTCAATTCTATATTTGGTTCTTAAATAAAATACCTTAAATATATTTTTTCAATTTCTTGAGACTGGTAATTATTTATTAAATAAATCAAAATTGTATCCTTGTATTGTCTCAACACTTTATATTCCATCAATAATCCAACGTTTCGGCCATTTCGGCCATCCTCAAGGACATCTAAATATTTAACAGCTTATTTTATGTATTCATTTGTAACATTTATAACAACAACATGATCACTAATAATATAACATACTTTCAATATAAATTCTCACCTCACATCAAAATTTAAAAATTGTTTTGTAGGCTATTTTGCCCAGGTCATTAATTATAAGTCAAACACACCCTATAAAAAGTCAATTATTAGAGAGTCATATTTATTATTAATAAGCTTATGTTTAGTTGCCTATTTTCTAAAATTCATTAATATTTAAAAACTTTTAATTTTCAATTTATCCATACTATCACTACCATATAAAGAAACTATTTATAACCTTCCACTCACTCAGGTCAGCCTTGTTTTTAATTTAATTTAAATCGCATTTTGGTGTCTATTTGTATTTATTCCAATTACCAAAATTCATATTAAAATTAATTGTAAATAGTAACAAAATTTCTCCAATTATTTTTCATAAATTTATTTTGCTTAAAATCTCTGCCTAATGTTGGTTTAAATTCTTATTAGTATCTTTTTTAAAATTAACTGTGTAATTGATGTTCTCTGATATATAAATTGACTCAAGTATTTTTCTTTTGAACATATTGTTTTCTTTATGTAAAATTATGGTGTTATCGAAATCAAAATTATGTTGATTTTTAGCTGCATGCTGTACTAATGCTGTTTTATTGGGATCCTTTTCTTTATTTCTCGTATCATTTCTGTGTTGATATATTCTATCCTCTAACATTTGCTTAGTTTCACCTATATAGATAGCTGGACAATTTAAACATGGAATTTTATATATCAATCCCGATTGGCTTTTCATTTCAATTTTGTTCTATAAATTGCTATAATAATTTTTAATTTTATTGTTAGGTCTATAACATAATGAGTTCCACATCATAATCTTTAAATGACCTCTGGATATCTTCTGATAAACCTTTTATATAATTTAATCCATAATATTTCTTAATAATTGCTTTACTATTTGCTATTTTATTTTTATTTTCCATCCTATCTTTGCAACTTTTAAGATTTATATCCCAAATTTTATAAATTAATTTTCTGGGGTAAACATTATGCAAAAATATTTTAAATATCATATTTTTTACTCAATTCAGCCTATTAGCATCCGTTATTCTTATAGCCTTGTTAACATAATTATTAATTACATTGAATTTCATCTGAAATGGATAGCAAGAATAGTAATTTAATATCAAATTACTACTTGTTTCCTTCTTTGTCCATTCTGTTATTTTATCCTTTCCATATTGTATTACCATCATCTCCAAAAATCTTAGTTTTTCTTCCTTTTCCAATTCCATGGTGAACTTTAATCTGTCATGGTGACTATTAAATGCTTCAAATAATTTATTTATATCAACTTTTTTCATGGATTGATCAGAATCCAAGACAGATTCAAGTTCACCATGGAATTGGAAAAGGAAGAAAAACTAAGGAGGAGTATTGACGTTTCGACCTAAAAATCAGACATCAACGTCGGCATAAATAAATATTTTTTTGTTTATTTGTGTTGTTCCTTTGCTGACCGCACCCCCCACCATCTTCTCCAATAAGAAAAACTAAGATTTTTGGATATGATGGTAATGAGACAAGGAAAGGAAAATAATTTAAAAATAAGGCTGACCTGAGTGAGTGGAAGGTTATAAATAGTTTGTGTATATGGTAGTGATAGTATGGATAAATTGAAAATTAAAAGATTTAAATATTTATGAATTTTAGAAAATAGGCAACTAAACATAAGCTTATTAATAATAAATATGACTCTCTAATAAT
>NW_027105596.1:261090-266075 GCF_000696795.3 Halyomorpha halys | reverse complement strand
AATAGTCTACAAAACAATTTTTAAATTTTGATGTGAGGTGAGAATTTATATTGAAGGTATGTTATATTATTAGTGATAATGTTGTTGTTTTAATGTTACAAATGAATATATAATATAAGCTGTTAAATATTTATTGTCCTTGAGAATGGCCAAGATGGCCGAAACATAGGACTATTGATGGAATAAAAAGTGTTGAGACTATACAAGGACACAATTTTGATTTATATAATAAATGATTACCAGTCTCAAGAAATTCAATAATATATTTAAAGTACCTGTCTTATTTAGGGAGGTGCTTGGGATCTTACACATTTGTACTGATTGCATCCATTTAAGACTAAAGAGACTCATAAATTGCTTCGTAAGATTTATCTTCGGCGCTCTCATGTCTGCCGTTGGTATACGGGTGTTACGTTGGTATGTTGAACAGTAGTTGAAGTTGCTCTATCCAACCTCCTGAATTTATTACCTTGGTGTTTTCCTATTCTGAGTCTTAAAAAAAAGAAGGTAAATATCAGTAATGTAGATTGTAGGAGATAAAAATTCATATAAATTCACATAAACTATAAATTCAACCTCCGTTCTGAAATTTTTATAAAAAAACTTATTAATTTAATTATCTAGTAAAATTTTATTTATTTTTTTTCGTACCCTCCTGAAAAAGATTTAAATTAGTAGGTGATACGTAGATATAGTGAGGTCTGCTATATGTACAGCTGGGTATGAGGATACCTTGGATTGCCTTTTGGCATTATAAGGTTAGGTGAAGGGTGTATTTGACTTATAATTAATGACCTAGGCAGACATAGCCTGCAAAACAATTTTTAAATTTTGATGCGAGGTGAGAATTTATATTGAAGGTATGTAGGTATTATTTATATTGATGTTGTTGTTATAAATGTTACAAATGAATATATAATAGAAGCTGTTAAATAAACCCTTGAGGATGGCCGAATTGCCCGAAACGTTGGACTATTGATGGAATAAAAAAGTGTTGAGACTATACAAGGATACAATTTTGATTTATTTATTAAGACAGGTGCTTAAACGAAAACAAATTGAATTGAACATTATCAGTAGCAAACACTTTGGCGTAGTAAACATATTTCCGAAAATTATGGAGGTCACTGGTGTCCAGAGCATCTTCTAAACTAACGGCACTTATACTTATCTAAAACTAGAATAATTCAGTAACCCACGCTACGTCCGTCCTTGCCTGCCCTGGTTTGAGTACATAAGGACGTTGACCCAAACCAAACAAACAAACTAATCTGAATGCCGTGGGAATTCATCCAGGGACAGCCAACTATTTACCCAACTGAAGCTTTTTGTTATATTAATATTTAATGTCCATGTATTACACACATTTTGTTTATAAATCTTTATTGAAATTTACAACTGCACATAGTAGTAATACATTCAGTAAATTTTATGTAAGTCTATAATGGAGTGTTACAGAGAAACTATCCATGTTATGTAGAGAAACTAACCATAGGTAGCCCTCGTTTAACACACTAGAAGTTAATAACGTTTCTACACTAGAAGGTCTCGAAGCCATCTTCTTTTCAGTCGCTTCAGAGAATTGTCAGGTTAGAAACTAGTGGGTTTGGGTGGTTAGGGAGTTTATAATGGAAGGAATATCTGATTCCGACTAGATCGGTTACATGTGGAACATTAAGGTCTTCATGGATGATTTTGTTTGTGATAAATTAAGGAACATTGAAGATTCTTGATCGTAAAGATTTTATACGAGTAGAATTCGAAGGTTTAGAGGAGCTCTAAAGCTCAACTCCATATGTCCAGATAGGCCTAATTATAATTGTGTAGATCAGTCTTTTGTCTCTTGGAAGTCTGAATAGTTTGTCTGTGCTGTATCGACTTGCACTTTCCTGTCTTTTCAGTCTTGTCTGAGGATTTAAGTCAGTCGTTGTCCAGATGCAGTCATATGTAGCGGATATGTTCTACAGGGGTAAGAGCAACGTCATTAAAGTATACTTTTGGGCTAAATTTACGACAAAGAGTAAAGGTGATTTAATGGGGTTTATTTTTATTTTCCAACTTAGGCACCATTTTTCGAGGGCTGTGATATGGGATGGAGAGTTTGGAATGCTATCAAAGAGTTATTAACTGCGAGCACTCATTTGTCTGCAGCATACGTAGTGAGGATAGTACCAGCATTGCACTATGATTTTTAGAGTATTCTGTACAGGTTTCTATGGAAACCCATTCACTTTTTAATGAGATAAGATAGCCAGGTATAAAGCAAATAATCTGAAAACTATGTATTTACGATATAATACGATTGTCCGTGCAAATAAATCCACATTATCTGATAAAAACATTGATAACACTTTTTTTGAATTTTTATTGCATCTACAATAAATAAATGAGAGTATCGCATTCAGAACATGCTAACTGCAAACATTACGACTTTAATTTAAACTTTAAAAAAAATTAATTTTTCATTCAGAACTTCATATCTTGGGAGCTATCAACAACACTAGAAAACCTAATAGTGCATAATTTAAGGAAAGAATAAATTTGCAATATGAGCCCTAAAAGAGCGATTTACGCTTTTTAAATATGGATATTTATCATTATTATTCAATATTCAGGAGCTTCTATCTTTAAAACTATCAACAACACTAGAAAATCTAATAGAACATAATTTAAGGAAATAATAAATTTGTTATATGAGCCCTAAATTTGTTATAATTCACCCTCAATATTTCCCGAGATATACTTTTTTAAAAAGCGACATTTCACAAAAAATCCGTAGTTGGTGAATTTATTTTGGATAATCTATCTCAACCCATCTCAGGAATTGTTATATATTCTTCAAAACGTTCAGATATCTGTCAGCGCTCGAATTAAAGCTAGTTTAAAGTAATTTATGACTTTAATTATATTATTTCAAATTCTTGAGACAAGGTAATTATTTATTAAATAAATCAAAAATTCGTATCCAATTCTGTCTCAACACTTTATTTTTCACCAGTCCAACGTTTCGGCCATTCTAGCCATCTTCAAGGACATCTTCAATACAAACTCTTCCTCACATTAATTTAAAGTTTCTTTTGCAGGCTATTCTGCCCAGGTCATTTTCTTTATTATAAGTTAAAAGCCTATTTATTTAAAATTTAAAATCATTAACATATAATTTTCCTCTATAAGATTTTCAACAATTAAATACACCACCATATAACAAACCATCTACAAGATGGTTGTAACAAACAGAACAAAGATGGTTTGTTATATGGTGGTGTATTTAATTGTTAATAATCTTATAGAGGAAAATTAAATGTTAATGATTTTAAATTTTAAATAAATAGGCTTTTAACTTATAATAAAGAAAATGACCTGGGCAGAATAGCCTGCAAAAGAAACTTTAAATTAATGAGAGGAAGAGATTGTATTGAAGATGTCCTAGAAGATGGCTAGAATGGCCGAAACGTTGGACTGGTGAAAAATAAAGTGTTGAGACAGAATTGGATACGAATTTTTGATTTATTTAATAAATAATTTATGACGTTTATCTTCATAGGAATATTAGTTTTTATGATATTTCCCAAAATAAATTCCTAAGATCCTGATTTCCAGTTGATCGGACAAAACATTTGGCTTATGAGAAACTATATCTCAGGAATCAGTAGACGAACAGATATCTGCCAGCAATCAAATTAAAGCTAGTATAATATACTATAAAGTAGTTTATGACATTTATCAACGTAGAAATAGATGTATTGTTATATAAGGGTTGCCATAGGAACCTGTACAAAATACTCTAATAATAAACCCGGATCGAATATCCAATAATTTGTATCTTCTTTAATACCGGTCGGATGGAAATAATTGTGTTTTAAATAATTTAATTACGCATTATGTGGTAATTAAAATAACTGTGGTTTAACTCTAGATTATTTCATTTTGGAAATATGAATATTATGTAAATGTACTAAAGTGATATATGAAACATGTTTGATATTCATATATTACATTATCAATACACATTGATAATTATCGATACATACACATCGATAAGGTTCATACATAAACGATGTTAATGAATACTTCTTTACTGACGATTCTCTTTTTATCATTGACCATATAAACTACCAAATAGCTCTTGAAAAATCTCAAAATAACTATACTAATTTTCTAAAATGGTCTCATGACAAAGGTCCCATAGTTAAGAAAGACAAAACAGTCATGTTGATAAAATGCCCTGAAATGGAGAAATTGAGACGGCCCTGAAATTAAATCTCATGGCTGTGACTATCCCACTAACAATAATAATAAAAAAATATGTTCCTGAAAAAAATTAAATATTGTTGAAAAATATTAATATTTAGGTGTAACTGTGGATAATGCTTTTTCTAGAGATGCACACATATTTAATGTCTTAAAGTGATTAAGAGTATGCTCATGAAAAATTTATTACCTCCACTTTTTACTTAACAGATAAGCCTTAATAATGGTGTACAAATATTTGGTTCGATATTAAGATTGGATCGAATGCTATGGTACCAGTGCTGGTGTAAACTTGTAAATCTACAGCATCAAACTTCGGAAACTATAACCGCAGTAATAAAGCAGAAAATCTCAAAATTGTTTTCCCTTTACCAACTAAACTATTTTACTTGTACACAATTGTCCTGAAATTTATAAATAATAGCTTATTTAGATAAGAAAATCTATATTTAAAAAATGTTAGAAAAAAAAATAAATTTATGAAATTAACATATTACAACAGATTTGGTAAACCCACGTGATAGTATATGGTACCATGTCTGTTCAGTCTTTTAACAGAAGAACTAATCAATGTATCAATTACAAAGAAAACTAAAATATAAATATTTGACAGAGTGCTTTCTTACCTCTATGATTCTCAGTCACTTATTTTTATTCACTAAATTACCAGATCTGACTTCCTATAGTTTTTTCTTAACTCCTCTTCATTAATGACCTTAATTCATTATATTACG
>NW_027105596.1:254035-260620 GCF_000696795.3 Halyomorpha halys | reverse complement strand
CACGTATTGATCTTTCGAATAAAAAAAAAATTTTGATTACAATTTAATTTTTTGTGTTATTTTTTACAATTTCAAGTTCTATCGGGCTTAAAAAAAGACCCTATACTTTGATTTTTGTTTTTACATATTCTTATATAATTTTATTTTATTGTACCCTTCAGTTGCTGTTTAGTTTAAATGACCCTTTCTTTTTTGTATTCTTTATATTTGATATCATGTTATATTTTCAATATATTATTGAATGTTGTATAATATTGCATATATTATATATTTTATAATTTTTTATATTTTTTATTGTATTCTAATTTTAATCAAGTCCATTTCATACTTATTATGAATTCATTACCTCATTATTATTAATTTATTAATTGAAAATCCGTGTCATTATTATTCCCTCCATAAGCTCTTTCAATTTCTTGTTTTTATTCTACTTTATTTTAATTTTAGTATTTCGTATTAAGAAGTGTTCTGCTTAGTTGAATTATTAGTTTTATTGCTTGAAATAAATTAATATTGTACTGCTCTTATTTGTAAATTGTTGTAAATTCAGTGCCCTAATAATCAAAAGTGTAACTAACTCATATTTCATTTATGTTTATCATTTCTGAATGTTATTTTGGCACCGATTTATAGATGTTGTCATCTGATCGGACTATATCATATGTACTTTTCTGAAAAAATAAAAAATCAAATAAAAATAAAAACGTATGTAAGTGAAAAATATTATTTTTATTTTTCTCTAGCATAGTACTCCTATAAGAAAAGAGTTTATTTAAAAATTCTACATACTCAACGCGAAACCGCATACTTTGTGTATGTGGAGTGAAGTGAACATATAAATTTCAAAATAAATTCACTGACTACTAATTTTTCAGTTCATTCTTTAAGAAATGATGCTTCTTAAAAAGTTATGTCTCTCGAACTATTGAAAGTAAATAGCTCTACTTACTCTAATTTAAATTAAGTTCGATATATCTGGGATCGTTTGGCGTACGGATAACTATGAGTACCAAAATTAATTTTTTTATATGGTTACAGAATACATAATAATATAATGCAATACATTATACATGTACCATTTACCAAAATTAAAGAAGGCTTAATGTATTATATAATAATTTATGAAATTTATCATCATGGGAAGTAGTAGTTTTCATGATATTTACTAAAATATTATATATAAACATTGCCAATAAGGAAATAAGAGTTCATGAGCCAGATCATGGTTCTACCTGCAAATGTGGTGGCTGTTTCAAAACGTTAAATAAAATTAATTTTCCCTTCGGACCGCCATATCTTTAAAACTATTTAAAACACTAGAAAATCTAATAGAACATACTTTAAAGTAGAGTAAAATATACGCCATAAAAGAGCTATTTACGTCCAATAGTTCCCGTGATATAGCTTTTTAGAAAGCAACATAAAAAATGTACTGAAAATCAGTAGTTCATGAATTTACTCTGGGAAATCTACTCTGATCATTTGACGTACAAATGTCTATGAGCATAAAAACTAAAGAAGATCCAATGTAATATTAAATACTTCATGATATTTATCATCATTGGAGTAGTAGTTTTCATGATATTTCCTAAAATAAGTTCTCAAAATGTTAATTTCTAGTTTTTCAGACAGAAATTTTTGGTTTATTATTTCTATATATTATGGTTTATAAAGAATTATAAATCAGAAAAAATTAGACGATCGAATTGAAGCTAGCTTAATTTGCTATAAAGTAGTTTATGACATTTATCTTCGTAGGAGTATTAGTTTTCATGATATTTGCATATGAATATGAATTTCATATATGCAATTTTATTCGAACAACTAGAAATCAATTTATATTAGCAAATATTATGAAAATTATTATTACTACAACGTCATAAAGTATTTTATAATACATGGAACCTTCTTTAATTTTTGTGTTAATAGACATCTGTGTGCTATATCTCGAGAACTATTGAACGTAAATAGCTCTATTAGGGCTCATATTTTAGCAAATTTACTCTGCTATACCATATAAAAAAGGGGTGTACTTTTTAATTTTACCTCTCGGTATAAATTTCATTGCATATTTGATTATATGGTCCTTCAGTTGCTTGTATATGTCATAGATCACATATACTAGCAACTGACTACCGTTGAACAATTGCTTAGTGATTTCCAATTCAGTCTGTCGTTGGTAATTCTTCCATTTGGCTTTTTTGAAATTCCATCTCGGAAAGCATGGTTCTCTTTGCTTTTAATACAATTTGTTTTCTTTAACCTCTAGTAAGAGGATGCTATGACCAGAAGATCCCGGAGCCTGGTATAATTTAAGAATTAATTTATTTTCCAGCCTCGAATGACTAAGTACAAGATTCAGATGCGTTTGCTAACCGTTGTAGGCAAAAAAAGTCGCATCATTATCAGCATTCTAGATGTACACCACTGGTCCACTATCTATGAAATTTTCTACTACGCTACCTGTGCTTTTATACCCCCATCTTGGCGAATGAGCATTGAAATCTTCCATAACCAGTGTCTGTCCCATACATTCTCAAGCCAGCTGAGAACACAATTATTTTTGGGGGGATTGTAGATAAAATAAAAATTCAACCTTTTGTTGTCGACAGCAATCTGTACTTGGATAGCTTCGTGTTTATCACCTACATTCATTTCATGCATTATATTTACTTTAGTAGCATATTGAGTCTTCACACCAATCACAATACGAGATGCGATCTGCCGTGACCGTTTTAGCGATGTTACTTTTTTTATGAAATGTTGCTTTCTAATCTCGGTAAATACTGAACGGAAATAGCTCTATTAGGGCTCATATTTTAGCAACTTTACTCTACTTTAAATTATATTTTATTAGGTTTTCTAGTGTTGTTGATAGTTTTAAAGATATAGAGCTCCGAATAAAAAAAATATTTTTTTTAAAGTTTTAAAACAGCCGCCATTTTTTATTCCCCCTACCTACACTTGGGAGACTCATCAATTTTGACTAGTAATTATACATAGTTTCCATTAAAGTAAACAAAAATCGGTGTGAAATAACTGCCTTTTTGTCCTGTTGGGCTCTTGTACTATTTGGTTTTGCCATAAAAAAAATTAAAATTGTAACATGGTTATTCTATGTTATTTTATTTACCCACTTTACGTTACTCTCAGAAATAGACTTTAAAGAAGTAATTCATGATTTATGCTTCATGAAGTTCAAAACTGCTTCTATGTGATTACATTTTTTTTTTTATGTTTGTTACATTTCAAATATAAAGCAATGACTTTAAACACTAGTTTATTGTAGTTGGTTAACCACAATTGTTCATGAAATAACTTCTGTAATCTAGAGAGCTCCCACTCTCTTAATGCTTACTGAATATCAATGAATAAAACATCGATGTTTTAATTTATTTTTTCATGACTATATGTTACTGCTTGATTCATATCTCGACTAATATCATTTTGTAATTAATAAAAAAATACTAAATTTCTTATTAGTAATTTAGAATAAATTAAATATCTTTAGAAAATACCGTTGTTTATTCTTTTCTCGAGTCCCCTCCTTCTTATCACCATTTCGTTCTCGTGTCTGTGTTTTTTCAGTAACACGTGTAGTTGATAATATTTCTATGGCATCTCTTGGATTGTATGATACTTCAGAACTAGCTGCACTTTAGGGTGTTGAAAGTCGGATCATTAAAACGACCGATGAATGAAATTAAGAGCTGATAACATTATTTGTATAAGTAGCAATTGGAATTAACAATAATAATAATAATAATGTGAAATTCTACCTATGAATGGTCATGAGTTTAGTGTTTTTTAAGGGGGCACTGTTTTTAGAACAACGGTCATACAAGGAGGTGATTTTTTTCAAGATCTCGCTCAACCGCCATATTTTTCTCCAATTAAGGGTACCCACTTCATGAGGCTGGGTGGACCTCAGGAGCGCAACATAACCAACAGGGTTTACTCATGGCTACAGTATAACCCAAAATAATTATCTGCCCAGCCGGATTCGATCCCGAGTCTTTGGAGTTAGTAGCATTGTACTTTACAACAGCATTAGAATTACTGAACACTTCGTATATTCTAAAGCAATTTATGTTGTCAAATCATAATAATAATGTACTTAAATGTTTAATTTTAAATAAGTACAATTGATGGCAAACTTTCAATTGTTTACATTCAAACTTTATCAACTTAATACATCCACAAATCTATCGTTAGTTATACTACAAGAACAAAGGCAGTTATCTCACCCCAATTTCATTCGGAGCTCTATATCTTAAAAAGTAGGAACAACCTAAGAAAACCTCAGAGAACGTCATTTAAAGAAGAGTAAATTTTCTAAAATATGAGCCCTAATAGATTTATTTATGTTGAATAGTTTTCGAGATATAGCTTTTAAAAAACAACATTTCATAAAAATGTATGGGATGTACTAAAAGATCATTAGTTAGTGAATTTATTTTTAAAAATTTATATCTCTAAAACTATTCGACGTACAGATGTCTATTAGCACTCAAATTAAAGCTAGTTTAATGAGCCATAAAGTAGTTTATGATGTTCATCTTGGTAGGAGTAATAGTCTACATGAAATTTGCTAAAATAAATTGATTTATAGTTGTTCGGACAAATTTTCATTTGCCAAATTTATATTCATATGTGAATATCATAACAACTACTACCTCTACGAAGATATGTGTTATAAACTACTTTATAGTAAGTTAAATTTCCTTTATTTTGAGTGTTGGCAGACATATGTGTGTCTTATGGATCTAGAGATATATTTCTTCAAATATCCAACATTTATACGAACAACTAGAAATTAACATTTTGTGGGTTTATTTTGTCAAATATCATAAAAACTACTACTCCTACAAAGATAAATATAATTAACTATTTTGTAGTAAATTTAACTAGCTTTAATTGGAGCACTGGCAGACATTAGTACGTCCAATGGTTTCTGAAATAAAGTTTTTCATAAATCAAATTTATTGTCCGAACAACTATAAATTATTTTATTTTAGCAAATATCATGAAAACTACTATTCCTATGAAGGTAACCCTACCTACCTACCCTACCTATACTTGGCAGACTCAATTTTGACTAGTAATTATACATTGTTTTTATTAAAGTAATAAAAAATTGGAGTGAGATACTGCCTTTTTTTCTTCCCAGCTCTTGTACTATTAAGCATTGCCAGGTCAATCAGTATTAAAATGATTATAAGCAGTAAATAATTTATTTCTGTAGATTACCTAAAATTGTTCAAAAAATAAGTTCTCTAATCTGGAGAGCCATCTTATCTTACAGTGCCCTAAACATCGATGTTTTAATTTATTTTTTCAACACTATCTGTAATAGCTTGATTTATATCACGATCAATATGATATTACTATATCATAATTAATAAAACTAATACTAAATTTCTTATTAGTACTTTAGAATAAATTAAAGATGTTTAGAAAATTCAATTGTTTATACCTCTCTCTAGTTCCCGCTTCTTATTATGCAATGCCGATGGTGACCTTGACCGGCTCTCTCAGCAATCAGCAGCGACTGACTTTCACATGAGAGAAACTGCACAACACACACTGCGACAAAGAAAACTCTGTTTGTTCAGTTTAACACCACAAAGAGGATAAAAAAATACTACAGCGGTCAGAACCGGACTGAAGGGAATTTCACGACGCCATTCTACTGACCTTGACTCAACCCATTCTCAAAATGTTTCTAATCATTTTACTTCATATACATATCGGTTAATACGTTCATATATATATATTTTAATGTTTATTTTTTTTAAATTATAAATTGTTGCTAGTAACCATGGTTAATCTGTTTAGGTTGCTATGGAATCATCTCAATAACATCTGAGCACATAGTAGACCCGTCAAAGCTTCTCTATTGCTATATTTGAAGATGTATATACATTAATTGAACATTATCGAGACTTTTATATTAATTAATATATACATGAAGAGATATGACGATATTATAGTAGCATAAATGGTAACAGCTAACTTCACTGTATAATAGTTAATACTTGTCCGATGTAGTCGATTTTTTTTTCTAATTCTTTAAGACAATAAGATTATCTATAATATTGTAATACATTTACTACATAAAATATGAATAGTTTTTATATAGTAATCCTCATTGTACTTCAATATTAGTACAGTATTGGAAAATTATGGAATAACTGACCTATTAAAGTGTGGTAAAAAAAAAATTCAGTATTGAAACAAAGATGATATTCATTTTTAGCACACCAAGAAACCCTTAAATTCAAATTTTCAAAAATATCTGAAAATAAAATTTTTTTGGCCTTGTAAATTGGCCTTTCATTTTTTTTTTTTAAATCAATATAATTAAATTAAAAAAATATAATTAACTTCAAAATTGCCCAATTTAAACCAAACTTGGCAGAGCCTTAGCGTTCTATAAACTACACCACAGTGCACAAACTGGTTCTCATTTGTACCGAAGGTATAAAATAAAATGTTATAGGGGCATTAAATATAAATTGAACACTATTGTATGACAGTGCATAAAGTACCAACAATATATATATAATTTGAAATTATTAATAA
>NW_027105596.1:245693-253985 GCF_000696795.3 Halyomorpha halys | reverse complement strand
AAAATTATTTTCAGAAAATTTAAGAATATCTGACTATAAGATTATATTTATATGTGAACATCATAAAAACTACTACACCTACGAAGATAAGTGTCATAAACTACCTAGTAAGTTAAATTTCCTTTATTCTGAAGGCTGGCAGACATATGTAAGTATTACTTGTATGTTACGGGACGTACTGAAAGACCAGTAGTTAGTGAATTTATGTTGAAAAATCTATATCTCAAAAACTATTTGACGTAAAGATGTACATTAGCACTCAAATTACAGCTAGTTTAATGACCTATAAAGTATTTTATGATGTGTATCTTCGTAGAAGTAATATTTTACATGAAATTTGCTAAAATAAATTGATTTATAGTTGTTCGGACAAATTTTCATTTGCCAAATTTATATTTATATGTGAATATCACAAAAACTACAATTTCTACAAAGATGAACATCAGGAACTACTGTATAGTATACTTTTATATACTAAATATAGTTTTACCAAAATAAATTCACTAACTATTGAATTTTCAGTACATTTTTTTTATAAAATGTTGCTTTTAAAAAGCTATATCTCGAGAACTATTGAATGTAAATAGCTCTATTAGGGCTCATATTTTAGAAAATTTACTTTACTTTAAATAATGTTCTTTTAAATTTTCTAGTGTTGTTGGTAATTTTAATGATACAGAGCTCTGAATAAAAAATTATTTTTTTGAAAATATTATTAACAAATTAATATTGTTTCTGCCAACATCTGGCATAGTTCAACTCTATTTATCACGCACAAGGACTTTGCCCCCTTAGTACTTCACTTTATGAAGTGAAATGACTTTACTTATGAAGTCTTAGTACTTCATATGATATACAGTCTCACATCAGCAATAGAATTCATTATTGTATCAATATCTATGTAAATTATATTCATCCAATTACTAACTCATATCGTATTCTCTTTAGGCCCTCCTTTAAAATTTATAATTCTTATTTCAATATAATATTATGATTTCTGTCTATATTTCTGTTTTTAACTCCTCCTGAAATGGAGTATCTAAAGCTTAGCACAGGTATGACTCTCCTATAAATAGAAACCTGATCAAAAAAATTATTTAATCTCCTAAAACGTGTTCTTTGCATGCTATCGCAATTACCTAAGCTCTTTCAACGATGACTAATTTATTTAAAATTATGTTAATTAATTTTATATTATTATTTATTTCTTTATATTATTAAATAAGCAAAAGATTTTTTGCCTCTCTTAAAGATTAACGACTAGATAGATAAATCAAGGACAGGATGTGGTTATTTTCTAATATCATTGTTTACAAAGCATACTGACAATTCATTCTGCATATTTACCTAAATCATTGTCTAAGCTTACATAGCAGAGGTCTGGTCTGCGTAGTAGTAACATATTGAATTTGTTTTCTGTGAAAAACATTTCTATATAATTAAAAATAGTTATAAATTATTGACGTGTCTCCCAGAATATTTTGCAACGAGATTAAGCTAAAATTTTGTAATTAAAGTTTATTTTATTTTTTTATTTAATATCAGATCAACCTGGGCCCTGTTTCATAATAAAGTACAAACTAATACTATTAATGTTGTAGATTTATCTGAATTCAATTACACTGACTTCTGCAATAGTAACTTCTACTTTAGTATTTTTTAATTCCTGTAATATCACTAATAGTCATCCCTATCATGAACAAAATGAGTATTAGTATTATTAACACACTAATTTCTACACTTGTACTATGAACTAATACTATTAGCTTTCATTATGAAACAGGGCCCTAGTGGCCCTTACATGGTTAATATAAGAGGTACATTTTTTTAACGATTGATTATGGGGAGTCTTATACAAAAGACACCACTAACTATATACTAGGTTATAAAAAAAATTAAGATAAAACAAACAGATAATAATAATAATTCTTAATAAAAGATAAAAGTATAGTTAGTAACAAAAACAATGACATTTATGTATTTAACAAAATAAATAATTGACTTCTAATGGAAAAAAAGTTAATTTAAGTAAAATATGAAGAGAAAAAAAATTAAAATTAAATCAAATTTTCGAGTGACAATAACAGAACTGATAAACATAGAACTCCTATATCTGCATACTGTCCTGCAGCAGCCTGGGCTTCAGTCTTCGGGTTGAGGTTGGGTTTCTCAGGTTGTAGGTCACTGCTCCTTTAACTGTCGGTACTGGGAGTGGAACTTTATGAACCTCTTTTTGATGTAATACTCAATTGTCTCCATTTGTAATTCCCGATTCAATTGGCTGTTACTAAAATTTATTAAAGCTTTATGTTTTTTGTTTTTTTTTTCATAATTTATTTATTGTTATTTACAACTGTATACAAATATATACAACAAGTAAATTTGCTGTAGATGACATAGTGACATGATAGTCTATCCATTGATAGAACTCCAATAACATTTCTAGAGGAGATCTCGAGGCTATCTTCTTTTCAGACGCCTAGAAGGATTATTAGGTAATTAAGGAGAAGCCAGGTTAGAAACAAGTGGATTTCGGTGGTTGGGAAGTTTATCATGGAAGGAATGGTATCTTGTTCTGGCCAAATCGGCAACATATCGGACATTGAGGTCTTGATGGATGACTTTGTTTGTGACAAAGTAAAGAGCATTAAGGATTTTACGAAAGATTTTGGACTGTAAGGATTGGATTCGGGAGGAATTTTATGGTTTAGTGGAGCCCCAAAGCTCAACTCCGTATGTCCAGATAGGCCTTATAATAGTTATTTAGATCAGTCTTTTGTAATGGATTGGCAATTTAGACCGTTTGTCAAGTAAATGTTGTAATAGTCGAAATCGACGAGCAGTTTCCTGTCTTTTCAGTCTTGTATGAGGATTCCATGTCAGTCGTTTGTCGAGATGTAGTCCTAAGAAACGGATCTGTTCGACAGGAACAAGTGGGGTATTATTAAAGGATACTGTGGGGCAAGACGAAGGTTTACGACGAAGGGTATATGTGATTTGGTAGGATTTATCGGAATTAATTTTAATGCGTCACTGGGCAGATGTACGTAGAGAACTAATGGTGGTATCGGGTTCGCTAAGCCTTTATTATAATATAAAGCATGAATGAACTCTAATATCCATTCATATAGCTTAAATACTCGTTGACTTTGATTGTTATAGCATATTATTTTTATTATTAATGATAAAGAAAATAATTGTTGAAGCAACATTAAAGTTGTTTTTGTTTTTTTTGTACCCTCCAAATTAAAAAATAAATAATAAATAGTACAAAAGATGCTAGTTGAAGTTTCCTTCATTTTTCTACCCATGGATACTTTAAGGGGTGGTGCAGGTATGTAATATGTGTGCTGAAACGTTAAATTAAATTAAATTAAAAATATTTACAATCTTTAACTTTCTTGAGACTGGTTAATTTTGTTTAAATAAATAATTAATTTTTATCCATTTTTGTCTGAACACATTTTATTTTTCTTATAAGTCCGACGTTTCGGCCAATCCGGCCATTCTCAGACACATCTTACTACAATTTTGGGACTAAAATTATTTAAACACTCAACTTCTTGCAGGCTATTCTGCCCAGGTCACAACAACAATTTCTAATTAGTCAACTTTTACATTAAAAACAAAAATTAAAATTCATTTATCGCAGACACTTGTTAAAACTTTATCACAACCAAGGTGACTGTGATAAATGAATTTTAATTTTTGTTTTTAATGTAAAAGTTGACTAATTAGAAATTGTTGTTGTGACCTGGGCAGAAGTTGAGCGTTTAAATAATTTTAGTTACAAAATTGTATTAAGATGTGTCTTAGGATGGCCGGATTGGCCGAAACGTCGGACTTAATAAAAAAAAAAATTGTGTTGAGACTTTTGTGCGTGTTCCTATAGTATAATAATAAAGATGAATCTTAAGGTCTTTATTATCGTAAAGAACAACGTTCATACTTGAAAATTAAAACAACACAATCACAATTATTATATATTTCTTGATCATATGACGAGAGGTTTCTAATGGGTTTGCCACTAAAACAAACGTAAAATAATGAAACTTTAAATGAATTATAATTAAAAATAGATTGAAAAGAAATATACTAAAGAAATAAAAATGTTGATAATAATTTCGACAGTGGTAAACCCATTTCAAACACTCTCTTTGCAAACGTCAACTATTGCCGCTGAAGACGTTAATCTTGCCACCACAAGACAAAAATTGAATTATTTATTTTAATTATTATTTTAAACTAAATTAAAAATGTTATAATTTTATTAGCTTAGTCAATATGTGAAATAGATTTATTTGAACTATTAAGGCATTTGTTCACTAAAATAAAACATGTGATTTTAAACAAAAGTGGTGCGATCTTCTTTTTACGGGAAAGGAGAGGCAGTCTACGATTGTTAGCTATGACGGCATTGCTTTAGTTTTCCCCGCACCTTCGCAGACTCCATGGTAAGACCATAGTAGACTTTTGGCCAAGCCACTTCTCTCACACTGGGGCCCCAATTCTGCCTGCTTCCAGAACTCTCAGCTGTCATCTAGTGAGATTAAATATAAACATTTACAAACATTTGCTCAAGGCACATTGAAGACATTTTTCTTTTGGTTTTTACTATAAAATAAGTTTTAAGTGTTTGCAAAGTATTAAGCTGTTTTTCCTTTTTTATTAATGCATAAAATTAATTTGTTTTATAATTCTTTCGTTTCGTTCATATATATATATTCATTATATTTTTGTTCTTTATGATACATACAATTTATTTGTTAAATATAGACAACGAACATATTTCTGTAAATAATCTTTCCAACCCAAAAATAATTTTCCCAGCGCATATTCTACCTGGCAAGAGGAAAGTCTTTCACTGAGGCTCTCAGTTCAGGTAACAATAATGTTCCATATTATGTAGAAGGTATTAGGAAAACTTGATCAAAATTTATAGAACTGTTTTGGCGTAACAGCCTAAGAAAACATGTTTGTTCACTGTTGCATACCGGTTCCTTGAGTTACTATAAAGCCATTGGAGGTCCGAACTCAAGAAACAAAAACGAAAAAGCAATAATAACGGCTCAGTAGTATCGGGAAACAGCCGCAGACGATAATGTTTTTTTTTAGGCTCTATCGATTACAAAATTATCTTTGCCTCTAATTGAGCACCATTTTAAAATATAATGCCGGATAGCAGAAATTGAATTTTATATATCAATATATGAATGTTGAAATTTCGAATTCCAATTTACCATGAAAATAAACGTTTTGAGTTTCCCTGAATCCAAAAAACGTGTTTTTTTTTTGTTTTTTTTTTTATTATATCACAAATAAAGTTATCCATAATGACCTAAAAGCTCCATGACCTGGAAATAAAATCCATCCTTCTATTATAAACTTCACACCCACTAGTTTCTAGCCTTTCTTCCTAATCGATTCCTGACGATTATCCATGACGTCTAACAAGAAATTAGCCTATGGACTTCCTAATATAGCACTGTCATTAGAGTGTTACCGGGCTATATGCTCTGCAAATAGCCTTCATATCACAAAATTCAAAAAGAAGTAATAAAATATAAATATTAAAAATAGTAAATCCATCCATGAATAAATTAAAAATAAATTTTTTATTTTTTTTTTTAAATGGAAAAAATAGATTTTATCGAGGTGTAATATTTCAATAACGGATTACCCTACCTTTTATATTGATTGTAATAAAATTGACATGTTTTCTTGAATAAAATATATTTTATAATTATGGAGAAAAAATTGCAAATCACACAATTTTCACTAACTACTCTGAAAGGTAAAAAGTTCACACAATAAATTTTTAAATGTGAGTAAAAGTTAGTTGAGGGTGCGGCTAGCGAAGAACAGAATAAGTAAAAACTTATTTACTAGTGCCAACGTTCCGGCCAGAACTTCATCAGGCCTAAGAAAAAAACAAAACAAGACAACAATCATTTTATTCTGGTTCTTATTATTATTATTATTTTTTTTTTCTCTTGGCCCTGATGAAGACCTGAAATTCTGGCTAAAACGTTGGCCCTAATAAATAAGAAGGAAGAACAGAAATATTAAAAAATACGCAACAATATAGATACATAAATAATATTATAAGAAGATGAAGACTATATGAGAGTAAGTAAGATTATAATTAAAAATGAGGAAAGACCAAGAAAATAAAATACATATGATAACCCAGCACCCAAATACATGAATAAAATTAAAATTATATAAAATTGAAGTTATGAAAAAAGTGGGAAAGAAAACGTACACGTAATAAATTAAATATGTAAGTAAAATAACAGAATTAAATAAATAAATTATATTTTAAAGTTATATGAGCCAAAAATAGTAAAGAAATAAGAATATGAAGGAGAAAATTATGTAAATGCATGAATAAAAAATATATATATGTATTTAAAATTAAAGTTATGAAATAATTTATTTAAACTGCTGTCTCCATTATTCCCCTTTGAATAATTATCAAATTTTTCTTAGTTCATATTTATTGATTTTATATTATCACTTAATTAATATCACTATTATCAGAGATAGTTGATTATTTCATATAAACAAAATTAAAGGAACTTTTTTTGAAAACTCGGCATTTCAGCCCTAGTAAACTATTTCAATGAGAATAAGACCTAACTGTTATTAAATATCACTTGATCGTTTATTGGTATACGGAGTTGGATCAAAATTGTTAGAGCCATTTTTTAGAAAATCGAAAAATATTGAAAAATCGATTCTATAAGTAGTACAAAAGCCTGGAAGAAAAAAGGGCAGTTATTTCACCCCAATTTTTTATTACTTTAATAAAAACTATGTATAATTATTAGTCAAAATTGATGAGTCTGCTAAGTATAGGTAGGGGGAATAACAAATGGCAGGCTGTTACAAAAAATTAAAAAAAAAAATTTATCATTCAGAGCTCTATATCTTTAAAACTGCCTACTACACTAAAAAACCAGAAAGAACATCATTAAAAGTAGAATAAATTTTCTGAAATATTAGCCCTTACAGAGTTATTTACGTTCAATGGTTCTCGAGATGTTGCATTTCTTAAAAATGTACTGAAAGATTAGTAGTTAGTGAATTAATTTTTAGACATCTATATCTCAGGAACTATTCCATGTCTATTAGTAGTCAAATTAAAGCTATTTTAACTTACTATAAAGTAGTTTATGACCATTATTTTCGTAGGAATAGGAGTTTTCATGATATTTGATAAAATAAATTGATTTATAGTTGTTCGGGTAATAAGTTTGATATATGAAAAATTTTATTTCAGAAATCATAAGACGTATAGATGTTTACCATCAAATTAAAGCTAGTTAAATTTACTATAAAATAGTTTATAACTTTTATCATTTTAGGAAAAATTCACAAAATGTTAATTTCTAGTTGTTTGGGTAAAATGTTTGATTTTTGAAAAAATATATCCCTAGAACAGTAAGACACATATGTCTGCGAGAGGTAGTATAGTAGTAGTTTTTATGATATTAGCATATGAACATAAACTTGACACACAAAAATTTGTCCGAACAACTATAAATGAATCTATTCCAGCAAATATCATGAAAACTACTACTACGAAGATAAACTTCATAAACTACTTTATAGTCCATTAAAATAGCTTTAATTTGAGTGCTAATAGATATCTTTACGTCGAATAGTTTTTGAGATATAAATTTCTCAAAATAAATTCACTAACAACTGATTTTTCAGGTAATTTTTTATGTAATGTTGCTTTTTAAAAAGTTATATGAACGTAGAAGTCATATTTTAGAAGATTTACTCTAATTTAAATTATGATCTTTTAGGTTTTCTAATGTTGTTGGTAGTTTTAAATATATAGAGATTTAGAGATATCCGAATGAAATATTAATTTTTTTTATTATTTTGAAACAGTCGGCATTTTTCATTCCCTCTACCTATACTTAGCAGACTCCTCTTTTTTGGCTAGTAATTATACATAGTTTTCATTAAAGTAATTAGAAATTGTGGCGATATAACTGCATTTTTCTCTTCTTCCGCTCTTGTACTAAAAGTGGTAATTCCGTCGATATTAATAATCAAGTTGATCTAGTATCCCAGGCACATACCCGCCCTAATTATATTATTTTATTAAATAAAACCACAAAATAGTATCCAATACTGTCTCAACACTTTATTTCTTATTAGTCCAACGTTTCGGCTATTCCAGCCATCTTCAAGGACATCTAAATATTCAACAGCTTATATTATATCTTTATTTTTAAACATTTATAACCATCATTATTCACTATATAATATAAC
>NW_027105596.1:243813-245493 GCF_000696795.3 Halyomorpha halys | reverse complement strand
GGATGATTACATTTATTATTTATTAAGTTTTTTAAATCTTTCTCTGTTATCATTTTATTTTTATAGAGTTTTTCTACATAATTTTTTACTTGTTTTTTAATTTCTGGCAGTGGGTCTGCCCTAAGTTTTCTATAAGTTCTATCTTCATTTAGTATCATTTTTAACTTCCTATCAAAAATAAATGGTTTGTTATATGGTGGTATATTTTATATTGTTGATAATTTTATAGAGAAAAATAAATATTAATGGTTTTAAAATTTAAATAAATAGGTTTGAAATTAAAATGAAGAAAATTACCTGGGCAGAATAGCCTGCAATGAAAATTATGAATTGATGTGAGGAGGAGATTTGTATTGAAGATGTCCTTGAAGATGGCTGGAATAGCCGAAACGTTGGACTAGTAAGAAATAAAGTGTTGAGACAGTATTGGATACAATTTTTGGTTTTATTTAATTAATAATTTATCTTTATTTTATGAAGCAAACTAAAAATATTCAAACTCTAATTTTATAAAAATATATTCTAACATATTTGATCATAAGAAATATCAAAGAAATATCGTTTATGTTATCATTTATTCTACACGTAATGTTGTTTCATTGATCACTGATATATTTCCATATATCTGTCTCGGGATTTAGTCGGGATGCCAGGATAATCGCTGATGGCAATTATCAATAAATACGTTAATTAATTAATTTATATTGAGTTCTGCAAAACTATTATTATAATTGATTACGAGACCTAAGCCGAGAGACCAAAGCGCCAGAATCGGTCTTTTATCCCTACTAAGCCCGATAAATACTTTTTTTTAACTGCTAAATGTTTTAGGGGGATAATGGGCATATGAAATCATTATATCAGAGGGTATTAAACAAAGGTATGATAAATATCTTCACTTTTGTATATTTTAGGAAGTGAAAATATTATATAAATGCTTATCGTGCAAAAAACTTCCTACAATTTATAAAATATCAGAAAAAGTAATTATTTGTGGCAAATGTTTAAGCGTGGGGCTTAATAGAAGCTTAATAAGAACAATTACAAAAGTAATAAATAAAGTTATATTACTGTGTTATTAATATTTAATCTGCTAATTTATATACCTTTTACATTTTACATTGTTTTGTTTTTTTAAATAATGTTTCTGTTCATTTATATATTTACATTAGTTTTCCTTTTTTATACAACTTTCGCTGTGACGTCTTATAGTATTAACACATTTTAAAATTATTAAATAAATCAAAAATTGTATCCATTTTAGTCTTAACACTTTTTATTTCAACAGTCCAACGTTTCGGCCATTTCAGCCATCCTCAAGGACAAGTAAATATTGAACAGCTTATATTATATATTCATTTTTAACACTTATAACAACAACATTATCACCAATAATATAATATACCTTCAATTATAATTTCTTCCTCACATTAAATTTAGAATTACTTTTGCAGGCTATTCTGCCCAGGTCATTAATTAATTATAAGTTATAAACCTATTTAAAAAGTCAATTTTTAGAGATTCATATTTATTATTAATAAGTTTATCTAAGCTTAAGTTTAGTTACCTATTTTTAATTTTTTTTTTAAATTATTTATTTATTGTAATTTACAACTGTACAAAATAATACAATAGGTAAATATGTAGTGTGTTTCATATACACTTGAAAATCTTGGGAAG
>NW_027105596.1:243301-243763 GCF_000696795.3 Halyomorpha halys | reverse complement strand
CCTTTCATATATATTTCCTCCAGTACCTCCCTTTCATGTATATTTCCTCCAGTATCCTCCCTTCCCCCTTTCATATATATTTCCTCCAGTATACTTCCTTTCATATATATTTCCTCCAGTATCGTCCCTACCCCCTTTCATATATATTTCCTCCAGTATCCTCCCTTTGATATATATTTCCTCCAGTACCCTCCCTTTCATGTATATTTCCTCCAGTGTCCTCCAGTGTATGAAAAATATAAATGTGGTACAAATTGGCAAATTAATTGGAATTAGAGAATTCCGCGAAAATGAAAGTTCCACTAATACAGCTCTTCATTCCTATTAATTATTACACCTCTGTTAATATTAAAGTTTTCATGAAAATAAACATAAGCCAGAAAAGTCATAATGAGCTGAACACTATGGGCAACAGTCATAATGGGCTGAACATCATAGGTAACAGTCATAATGGGCTGAACA
>NW_027105596.1:235705-239148 GCF_000696795.3 Halyomorpha halys | reverse complement strand
AATGATGGTTATAAATGTTTAAAAATAAAGATATAATATAAGCTGTTGAATATTTAGATGTCCTTGAAGATGGCTGGAATAGCCGAAACGTTGGACTAATAAGAAATAAAGTGTTGAGACAGTATTGGATACAATTTGTGGTTTTATTTAATATTTAAAATTAATTTTAAATAAATATAAGGGAATTCAATAGTTTTTATCATTTCTCATTTCTAAAATATAGCATTGAAGGCGACAAGGTTAAATGAAAAGATTAAATATTAAAAAGATACGAGAATTTTTATTTAAAATTATGTAGAATATTAGAGGCTCTTAATCTCAGGGGGGGATTTTCAGACAATCAGAACACTTAACTACTAATAACACTTTTATAAATATATTTAATTATATGTTGAGCTAAACTAACCAATTTATACTCTTCTATTCTATTGCTAATGGTTTTTGATGTCTTCTCTCTCAAAAAACACCCATTGACTGTAAACAAAGCATTGGCCCTCAAATAGTTTTCAACACACATCTCATCCACTGGCGATCCAAGCAAAGAATCACTTATTTTTCTTGGATGATTCTAGATGTCTTCTTTTTCTCTAGAAGTCTACCACTGGTCGTAAACAAAGGGTGGTCCGCACCATCTACTCCTGGAGATATTATAGTTTCCCAAACACATCCAATCCACCCACCATCCAAACAAAGCTTTTTTCATTCTCCTGCCTAGATGTTCGATGTAAATATCAATTGTAGTACAACAGTTTTGAGTTTTTACTAATCATTTCCTTTATGAATGCTTTTCTTTAATACTTGTTCTCGACTTCTATTTTTTCTTAAACCTACTGTAATTACTATCATGATAGGAAGATAAATAAATATGAGAAGATGGTTGGGGGGTGCAGTCAGAATTTAACACAAATAAGTTGAAATAACTTATTTAATAGTGCCAACGTTTTGACCAGAATTTCAAGCCTTCATCAGAGTTGCTAGCAGGAAATCAGATAGCCAAGTGCTAATAATAAGTTGTGCTTGATGGTTTTTAAATTGATGGAAGATGGTTCTAATTGGATATAGAAACTTTCAGAGATGAGCCTTTGGTCATGGTTACGAACTGCAGCTAGTATAGACGTTTTATCAAAATTGAAGGAATGATTTAAAGATAGAGAATGTTCTGAAAGTTTTGAGGCAGAATGATTTTGTGAGAAAATAGAATATTTGTGTTGTTTGATGCGGTCTTTTAAGAGGTTATTGGTTTTACTGATGTTAGCAGAATTACAATTGGGGTGGAGCAAGGGATGTGGTATACGACGTGTGATCAGAGTAGAAGAGGGATAGGATCTTTTAGTAAATATTTTTGAGTAAATATTAGATAGTGTGTTGTGAGGTCTAAACACAATACGAAGGTTAGGTATAGCAGAACATAAGAATTTTCGGATGTTATCGGAAAGAGAGGGGATGTATGTTAGTGACCTGTATAAGGGGATAGAGAGGGGTTGTGAAGAATTAGGTGAAATGGTGAGATGATTTTTGTAGTTGTTTATAAGTTTATGAATGATATGGAGGGGGAAGTTATAAGCTAAGAGTATTTGTTTAATGCGGTGTGTGTTTCTTTCATAATTATGGGAATCAGGGAGGGAAAGGCCATGGTGAATAAGGTTTTTGCTACATTAATTTTTTTATAATAAAAATCCTGGGAGTGGTAATTTAAAAGTCTGCCTGAGTAGGTTGGTTTGGTGTACCAGTCCGTGGTTACGGTGTTGTCTGGGTTTCTTATGATGAGGAGTTAAAGGAAAGGAAGGGAGTTATTATTTCAATCTACAGTAAAATTAAGGCTTGGATGGTAAGAATTAAAGGCGGATCAAATATCAGGGATTTTATCAGGATTTAGGACGAGGAGGTCATCTACATATTTTTTAATAAGAATAATGTTAACTGAAAAGAGTTGGATACCGGAATCAAGCAAATCATTGAGGACAATGTTGGAAAGATAGGAAGCTAGAGAATTCCCCATAGCTAGTCCTGAAATTTCGTAAAAGAACTGACCCTAGAAGGTAAGGTAACCAGATTTACAACAGAGTTGAAGGGATTCGAGGTAGGAAAAACGGTTAAGGGAAGTGTGGGGTGCAATGGATGACCAGTTGGCTTCTAAGACAAGGAGGGCTTTGTCTATTGGAATGCTAGTGAATAAACTCTCTACATCAAAAGAAACAAGTATATGATGGTCAGGGATAGTGAAGGATAATAAAAGATTAAGGAGGTGAAAGGAATTATGAATATCATGGGAATTATTGTGACTGAAGATTTGTTAAGAGAGAAGTAAGAATTTGCTGAGTTTAACAGAGGGAGAATTGATATTGGAAGTGATCGGACAGAGTGGGTTATCAGGCTTATGAATTTTAGGAAGCCCATCAAAAAGTGGTTTATTTGTGTTATATTTTGACCGCACCCCCCAACCCTCTTCTCCTCATATACACTATCCATCGTCAACTATCATCTCATCATTTTGAAGATAAATAAAGTTCATATTTGATTCTGCTCAACATTGCAGCAATTCTACCAACTTCAGAATAGCGCTGCCATCTTGAAGCTCTGAACAATGTCTTTTGTGACTGCATATTTAACTGATGAAAATTGGTTAGCTTGCTTTTTGGGTTAACAAAGCAAATGAACAATATTGAATCGATATATAAAATAAAAACATATTAAAAACCATTAACATATAAAAAATAACTATTTACTCAAAAAGAGGATATTACAACATATAAATATATATATATTTTTCATAAAAATTCAAAATATTAACATTGCTATAATAATTAATATAATGAAAAGTTGAATTTATGAGAGTAGAACTTTCATTTTTAATTTTTCTAACATTGAAGCTATATCTGACCCATATTTATTTTTTCCCCTGTGATTTACATCAAAATAACCTGTTTAAGTAATTAATTTAAAAATCCTAAAATATGTACTTTCTAAGAAAATTAAAATTTTAAATTAGTTTTTGAAAAATGTTAACTTAGCTTAACACACACAGTACTGCATTTCATATGAAAGGGCATGGAATATACTGTAACATGACATCTACCTCAGGACCAGTACATCACCAGTCAAGAAAACTTCAATATTAATTTACCTCATGTTACTTCATTTACCTTAACCAAGGTGGGAGTGTCAAGATTCATTCTTCGGGACTGAGGAAAAATGAATGTTAACTGTCCCAGGTGGCACAACGTTCTGAAGCAAGTGGACTAGAACCTGCACGACCTTCACGTCCCTGCCAATCTGTTATTGAATAAATGAATAAAAAAATTCCTCTTGTATTAAGTAAAAAATGTAACACAAAACAATTGTGTTATTATACATAAGTAGTAAGTATATAAAAATAAATATATGTATATATAGTTGACCGTAAAAATGGATATATAAGAAGATGGTCAGGGTTGCGGTCAAAA
>NW_027105596.1:234958-235655 GCF_000696795.3 Halyomorpha halys | reverse complement strand
CATGGGCAACAGTCATAATGGGCTGAACATCATGGGCAACAGTCATAATGAGCTGAACATCATGGGCAACAGTCATAATGAGCTGAACATCATGGGCTGAACAAACATGATCACGTTGGTAATGTTTGTTACTACCCACTCAAAGTTTTATTAGAGTTTGGATTTGATTTACATAGGGTCTTTGCAAACTGGTATGAGCTACCATTCTCTTTACAGGACTCCCAACCCCATCACAAGAGTTATGATCATGTGCTGAGGCAAAAAGTGCCACTCTGATTCCAATTAAAAAGTTTTCCTCATGAAAACAGAGGTTTATGAAGTTTTTTTAAATATTTATTTTGAGCAGTAGATCCAAGAGAAAAAAAAAATTTGGCAAATGTTTTGAAATTTCGATGACTATGACTTTTGAAATATTTGCTTAAAGTGAGCAATATTTAAAAAGCGCCTGAAATTGGAAAACCGCAGGAAAAAAGAGTTGGATGAGGGACCTCCTAGTGTAAACAAATTATTTACTTGAACATCAGGAGGATGCACTACTGTATGCTGTCTCCCTCATGCCAACCCATGCCATGATTGAATAGTATAGCTCATTTGCTGATTGTAATAGATTTACAGGTGCAAATATAATATTGTAAAGATAAAAAAATATACATTGTAATATTTAAAATTAAATAATATTATTTCAAAATTTTTTGAG
>NW_027105596.1:225759-227837 GCF_000696795.3 Halyomorpha halys | reverse complement strand
AATAGTAATCACAAAGTCATTTATTTTGTTCTGTTTTACTGAACTTAGTGTCTCCACAGCATTTTATTTTATTTATTTTTTTAATACTGGATAAATGAGGTTCTATTATATTTGCAATCATGTAAATTTATTTTATTTTTATGAAAAATATTCCTTTACAAAGAGTGCATAAGTCTATTTCTAAAAAAGAAATAAAAGATCAAAATTATTTCTTTTTTAAAAGTTCTATTAATTTTTTTAAAAAATTGGTAAACTGGTTACTTTCAATTTTTTTTAATTAAAATAATGTGAAGGACCATTTGTAATGATTTTTTTTTTTTTTTTTAAATTCAGCTCTTCTTTTATTTCACATTCATTTTTTTCATTAATAGGTGTTTTAATTAAAAATCTTTGTTTATATACCTACTAAATCACATAAAAGCTTCATTAAGTATTTAAACAACTGAAAATTAAAAGAGATCATTATTATGATTACTTTAATGTTGATTGTCTTCTTTGCCAATAGATGAAAAGAGTTTTAAAATATATAAAAAGCTAGCCAAACTTTCATTGAAAGCACTTAGTAAAAACAAAGTTCACATTTATAAAGTCTTCTAAATATTTTTTAAATGTTGTTACCTGTCTTAACTGAACCTTTAAACAACCCGTATTAATTAAATAATTCTTTTATAAAATAAATATTGCCAGACAATCGTTGTTACTAATCCATAAAATAAATATCCTTTTCAGATGTTTCAGTTTTGAAAATATTTTGATAAGCACATTACCTCTTAAAACATTACCTTCCTGAGTTTCCAATTTCTTACAATAAAAAATTATGATGTTCCAGTTGGATGATTGAAGACAATCATCTCGTAAACATTGGATAACTATTGCTGAATAATGTAAATTTTATTGATCATTATATGGAAATGAAACAAGCATTTCTGACCAAACATAACTTTACTTAATTTTTAGCCGAAAACAAACACTTGGAAACAATTTTCAAGAACAATGGAATCTTCATGATAAAATAGCTTTGATAGTTACTTTGATTCAGGAGATATTTATGATAGTTATTTGCAGATAACTATTCTGTAACTGTAGCTATAAGTCAACTCTGGGTTATAGAGCTCTAGGGTCAGCCTGGCTTTTAAGGTTTGTACCCTTAGTTCGTGATAATTTGGTGGTCGAGGGTGATTCTGAACAAAGCTCTTCCTTGCACAATTGTTGGTCTTGTGTGTAACTATAATTTTGGTATTGAAGATATTGTTTTATTAATAAGGAATACATTTTTGTGAAATATTAATAACATTGAAACACTTCCAAAACATCAAAAATGAGTGGAAATATTATTATTGATTTCTATGGCTCTAGGGAGGTGTAGTAAACATTTTTTATAAAAAACGTTTTTATAACTTACATTTATAAGTTTTCTGCAAGGCGGTTGGCAGAAATGTAATTTTGTCGTTCATTAAAATATGTCTTACTAACGGAAAATCACTAATAAACAAGCCTTAAATAGCACTAGTTTCACTACCATCAAATATACTGACATTTATAATGGTAGAGGGATAGTGCTACTAACACAACAGTAAATGTTCTCCTGAAGGTAACTGTCATACAGTACCCACCAACCAGGTAGTTGCTGTCATTTCCACAAAGTGCGACCATGTACACGTTAAAGTAACTGAACTGCCATACCATAAAATGTCAGCTTTTACACACTACAAAGTGCGACCACGTACACGTCAAAGTAGCTGAACTTCCATAACAAATACTGTCAGCTACAACTATTGTGACAGTACTGTCATGAAAGTTAATTTTTATCGTGGAACACATTGAAATAATAAAAAAAATAAAACAGCAATTCATTAATTTTAAAAAGAAAAATCATGCAGTAACTGTTATTGTTAAAATTATAGAAAGCAATTAAAAACTTTTTCATTCAACAGGGCATATTGCACGCTAGTTTTCCGAGTCTGACAGTTGGCACAGTCTGACTCAGATTTTTACTAGAATGATTTGTTCATTCAAGAGATGGTTCAAGGCGACCTGAAGCTCAGTCTGTTCATTCAAGAGTTGGTTCAAGGCGACCT
>NW_027105596.1:224107-225619 GCF_000696795.3 Halyomorpha halys | reverse complement strand
TTCATTCAAGAGTTGGTTCAAGGCGACCTGAAGCTCAGTCTGTTCATTCAAGAGTTGATTCAAGGCGACCTGAAGCTCAGTCTGTTCATTTAATCTCCAATTTCCAAGTTACAAATCAGACCGGCGGATTACTACCAAAAATGTCTAGCTTAACTAAAACATTCGTTCTTATACGGCCTAGCTGTGAGGTCTCAGTGGATACTATTCAGGGCTAATATAAGTTTACGGATAGCTGGATCTTAACTGTAAAACTGTGCTTATATTGCCCATGGCGAATCTGTACCCTCCGTTATTGGAAGGAACTGAATCAGTGGATAGATCTAAAGATGGGTTGTGAGGAGTACTATTGCAAGAAGGACAAATTCTAAATTACGCTTCAAGAAGTCTAACAGACGTGGGAAAGAGATATGCAAACGTTGAAAAAGAGATGTTAGCTGCTGTTAGCAGTTACACAGCTCTGCATGTTGAAGTCATTCTGAGTTGAATCAGACCACAAGTTGTTAAGGAGTATTCAAAAAAATCTTATACACTTGTGCCCACCAAGGTTTCAAAATATGTTACTAAAATTCAGAAATATTGTTTTGTATTGATTTATAAGCCAAGCAAAGAAATATGCGTGGTGGACATATTATAGACTTACTTTAAAAGAATTAGGGGACAAGGATAGTAAGGATGGAACGTATATGATAGTTCTAAGAAAATTTCTAATTTTTATGTTTCCAAATGTTTTTAATTCAAAAGAAAATAATTTATTTTTTGGGAGGATACAAGAAGAGACAATGAACTGTGTGCTGTAATCTGAACTGGATTGAAGAGCGTTGCCCAGTAATCCACTACTTAGAAGATATGAGCCAGTCAAAGATGAACTCACCTTTTGCGAAGGTATAGTTTTAAAATATTAATGTAATGTGATATAATAAAGTTATTTTTACATTAAAGTAATCTTTAACGTTAGCAGTGACGATAAACAAAACGGCTCAGCCGATTTTTATTTTCGATAGCCCATATTATTCAAGTAGATGCCTTCGATGTTTCGATAGCCCATATTATTCAACTAGAAGCCTTCGAAGTTTTGATAGCCCATATTATTCAACTAGACGCCTTCGATGGTTTGATAGCCCATATTATTGAAATAGAAGCCTTCGATGTTTCGATAGCCCATATTATTGAACTAGACGCCATCGATGTTTTGATAGCCCATATTATTCAACTAGATGCCTTCGATAGCCCATATTATTCAACTAGATGCCCTCGATGTTTTGATAGCCCATATTATTTAACTAGAAGCCTTCGATGTTTCGATAGCTTATATTATTCAACTAGATGCCTTCGTTGTTTCGATATCCAATATTATTGAACTAGACGCCTTCATTGTTTTGATAGCCAATATTATTCAACTAGAAGCCTTCGATGTTCTGATAGCCCATATTATTCAACTAGATGCCTTCGATAGCCCATATTATTCAACTAGATGCCTTCGATATCCCATATTATTCAACTAGATGCCCTCGA
>NW_027105596.1:215623-223607 GCF_000696795.3 Halyomorpha halys | reverse complement strand
CGATAGCCCATATTATTCAACTAGAAGCCTTCTATGTTCTGATAGCCCACATTATTCAACTAGATGCCTTCGATAGCCCATATTATTCAACTAGATGCCCTCGATGTTTTGATAGCCCATATTATTTAACTAGACGCCTTTGATGTTTTGATAGCCCATATTATTCAACTAGACGCCTTCGATGTTTTGATAGCCCATATTATTCAACTAGTCGCCTTCGATGGTTTGATAGTCCATATTATTCAACTAGTCGCCTTCGATGGTTTGATAGTCCATATTATTTAACTAGAAGCCTTCGATGTTTTGATAGCCCATATTATTCAATTAGATACCTTGGATGTTTTGCAACAATTTTTGAATCTAATGCTGGACATAAGTGTACTTAATATGTTTAATCTATATAACATTATTTTGAGCTTAAGATTCAAATAATTCGTGGGTTTTATGTATTAAATTACACATGTGATTAGTATCCCATGGGACCCATGACGCTGTGAAGCGTAAAATTATATTTGATCCGAGTTTGTCATTCGCTATCTCAAAAACGATCCATTTTTGGTCTTTAAAACCATGGGGCCAATATACCTTTTCTAGGAACACACTTGGTTATTGATGTCCGCGTTGAAATATTTAAACCCAATTTGTACCGCCTCGATCCGTCGACTTATCTCTTTCGGAGTTTTGAAATCTCTTACTTTTTTAATTAACTTTTAATGAAGTTCCAGTAATAATTTATTTATTTATTGCTATTTATAACTGTACATTATAATACATTTAGTAAATTTTATCTCAGTTAGATTGGAGTGTTACAGGCGTGTAGAGAAACCCATTGGTAGCACTCTAATGACGTTTTCCAAGAGCAGGTCTCGTGGCCAGCTTCTTTTCAGGTGCCTCGGAGGATTGTCAGGAATGGAAGAGGAAGCTAGATTAGAAATTAGTGGGTTTGGGTGGTTAGGGAGTTTGTAACGAAAGGAATAACATATGGAACATTAAGGTCTTTACGTATGATTTTATTTTTGACAAATTAAGGAGCATTGAAGATTTTACAAATGATTTTGGATTGCAATGATTGGAGACGAGAGGAATTGGAAGGCCAAAGCTCAACCCCGTATGTCCAGATTGGCCTTATTACAGTTATGTAGATCAGTCTTTTGTAATGAGTTGGAAGTTTAGACTGTTTGTCCAGTAAGTGCTGTAATAGTCGAATTCGACGTGCAGTTTCCTGTCTTTTCAGTCTTGTGTGAGGATTCCAGGTTAATCGTTTGTCCAGATGTTGTCCAAGGCAGCGGATTTATTCGACATGGATAAGATCATGAATAGGAACCATTGTGGTTTACTTGGAATAATCTATCGATGAGATAGGAACGGATGATGGGAAAGCATGTAGAAGGTAGGAATCTACGGAGTTTGTAAAGCAGTCCCAGATGCCAGACTCGATCAAAAGCCTGTTCTACATCGAAAAAGACTCCTACGCAGTACATTCCGCGCTCCAAAGAATATAAGACAACGTCCACCTCACGATGATATTGCTGGATAGTGGAGTGGGATGTTCGGAATCCAAACTGGTGATCAGGGATTATATGATCGGAATCTAGGATAGGGTGTAGGGGTTTTAAAATGAGGTTTTCAAGGATTTTGCCCATGATTGGTAAAAGAGAGATAGTACGGTAGGAGGATGGTTAATCTTGCGGCTTTTGAGGTTTAGGTATCATATTAACTATCAATAATTTCCATGGGTCAGGAAAATATGTGGAACGGAGTACGGCGTTATATAAGTAGGTAAGGAATAGGATGGCTTTCCAAGGAAGAAGTTTTAGGATGTGGTATGTTATTAGGTCGTGTCCAGAAGCTTTGCGGGCAGGTAATCTTAGAATGATACTAGATATCTCTGAAGGATGAAATGCTTTAGATGGGAGGGTCATTTGGAGCGGAATACAGAAATAATTAAGATTCGTAATCTTAAGCGTAATAATACAGAATAAGAATCTAAATTAAGATTCGTCACTTTTCCACGAAATTCTCTTTTTTATAGCCCTTTCGTGAAAGTAACTCCTGAGATCCAGAAAAGAGATCAATACTACCGTACTACCGTATTATATTCCAAGAATGTTGAGAACAATTTCAGCTCAAAATACTAAATATGTCTGGTGTGAATAGTTTGTATCTTTCTCAACATGTAACCTTCTTTGAGCCAACGGTTCACCAAATTTCCAATTTTCATGTTAGAAATAATATACTCACCGATTCCCACCGAAAATTTGTAGCCTGCCTAAAAGATCTGAACAGCTTATGTGGTCTGAGGGGGTACTATTCAGGTTTCATATGTGGTTATGGATAGCCGAATCTTTACTGTGTACTAAAAGTGACATTTTGGAGCATATAAACCTAATTACTTATAACGTAAGTTGTTACTAAAAAATAGTCATTAAAAAGTATGCAGCTTTACCAGTTGTTTGTGTTAAATAGATTTTTTTGATAATATTGTATTGTTAACACGAATGAAAATGCCATCGTTTATATGGACTATATAAAAAAAATGTTTATTCCTTGCCTGCTCAAGAATCGAGTGTTTGGTTGGTTGGTTTTAAATGAAAGGATCGATCCAACACTATTTAGAATCATCTTCAAACTGGTGAGTGGAGGCGGGGTAAAAGGAAAAGAAAAACTGTACTGCGCATCTGCCCGCCAGTTTGATGGTAGTTTTGAATCATGATAGAACAAACCTGTAACCTATGCACACAATATATAACGCCAATCATCCAATCCGTTGGCTACTCCAATCTTCTAGAGCAGGGATTGCCAGAGGGCACCACTGTCTCATGGCGTCATGTGTGCCAGCCTAATATAACCTATTTTTATAACATAAAATAACTGGTGTTTATATTTATATGAATTTATCGAAAACAATTACCGTATATTTTTTCTTTTTAAAATTAAATAATAACTGTTGTGAAAGAATTTTTATTTCTAAAATTAAGGAATAACTGTTATGAAATCATTTTTATGTGAAAAGATAACAATAAAAGTTATTGAATGTTAATGTTCGTTTTAAACATTTGAATTAATGTTGTTTTTAGGGTTAATTGGTTCACAGCCACTACTATAGTGGATATTGTATGAATAATAGCTGCCATCTTGGAAATACAGTCGCACTAGGTTCCACATGATAGTTGATAGTTAACGAAACTATTGTCACCTTATTGACAGTTTACACAAATGGTTCTTTACAGCCATGGTTGGAACTATCGTCATCACTGCAATGGTTGATTTAATGTTTAGCACGATAACTGACAGTACATGTTGTGGCAGTTCAGGTACTGTCATATTAAAGTCGGTGTACATGGTGGCACTTTACAACCATGACGGCTGTGGTTGGTGTGTAATGTAGGACAGTTACAGTCATGTATTGTTGCAGTACAATAGCTCTGTCAGGTCTAGTATGATAGACATCATTATATGTCATGATAGTGAAGTTAATGCCACTCAAGGCTTGTTTATCATTGATTATTATTTTGTTTTTTTATTAAAACTTATTTTAATCAATAAAGCATTTACATTTTTGCCCGCTGTTTGGCAGATAACTTATAAATGTGCTCATGGGTACAAAAAGGTAGAAGAGACTACCCTTTTCCTAGAGCCATAGAAGTAAATCATAATATGTCCACTAATTTTTGAGATTTTGGAAGTGTTTCATTATTAACATTTCGCAAAAATTTATTCCATGTAATAATCCAATTCCTTCATTACTGGAATTATTATTTTTTTAATTAGGTAAAGAGTAAAAATCTTCTATTTGTAAATTTATTTAATTTTAAATCATTTATATGTAACAACATTTAGAACCATCATTCCATCATCAGGCATACTCCAATTCAAAACAACCAATTTCGATTTTTCTCCCAAAATAAAATAAATCAAAAGCTTAATTACTATTAAATTAGTTAACTAATCATTATTGTGAACTAATTTTTGATACATCATTTATTTATTTCACCTAATTAAATCATTATATAACTCTTATATGGATTTATTTATTATTTGACCTTTTATTAAGAAGAAAATCAAAACAGCCAACGCTGGAAGAAGTGAATGGAAACTAATGGAACATTTTTAAAAATAAATACATTTTTGTATCCTTTATCCTTTTATCAATATTACATTATAATCAAAACAATTTTCACTATGAGCTATAAATAGTTACTTCATCAAAGTAACTATCAAAGCTATTTCATGATGAAGATTCCATTGTACCAAAACATATTGTTTCCAAATGTTTGTTTTCAACTAAATAGGGAATAAAGTCATGTTCGATCATAAATACTGGTTTCATTCTAAATTAATGATCAGTAAAATTAACATTATTCAGCAATAGTTAACCAATGTTTACGAGATGATTGTCTTCGATCATCCAACTGGAACGTCATAATTTTTTATTGTAAGAAATTGGAATCTACAAGAAACTCAGGAGGTAATGTTTTAAGAGGTAATGTGCTTATGGAAATATTTTCAAAACTGGAACATTTGAGAAGGATATTTATTTTATGTAACGATTCTCTGTCAATATTTTTTTCATAAAAGTGATTTTTACAAAGGCATAAAAAAGGAAATATTTAATTAATAAGGATTGTTTTATGGTTCAGTTAAGACAGGTAAAAACATTTTTACTTCTTTTACAAGGTATATAGAAGATTTTATGAAAGTGAAATTTATTCTTACTATTTGCATTCAACAAAACTTTGGCTAGTTTTTTATATATGAGGTAAGTTGTAATACAAGGCTAATGGAAAAATGAAAGTTTTTACAATGTTAAAATGTTTTACCTTAAACCTGGAGTCACTTAGTAACCACATTATATCTTTTAAAATTCAAATTTCTGAAAAATTCTTTCAAAATTCTCCGAAATTAACCTTGAAAATATGGTAAAGCCAAAAACTTCAATTAATAATAAATATCAGATACCTTGTTTTAGAAGCGAGTGCTTGATAATTTAAAACTAGATCATGAACTAGTAAAGAAGACAAAAAAATAGAATAATTAATAATATATTTAATAATGCTCTTTTTGGATTTTTTTATTTGAATTACTTAAAAAAACTTTTTTAGTGTTTTTATTAAAACTTATATCAATAAAAAAATGAAAGTGATTACAAATGACCCTAAACTTTATTTTAATAGAGAGAATGTGAAAGTATTTAGCATTCCAATTTTTTTTTTAATTTAATAGAAGTTGAAAAAAAACAAACTTCAAGATAAATATACACAAAAAGCACTCTTTTATGATAAAATGGAAATAGGTTTATATGATTACAATGTATATAATTTTGCTTACTCGACATTAAAATAAAATGCTCAGGAGACATTTTTTCAGTACAACAAAACAAAGTAATTATGTGATGATAATGAAAAACTAAAAGATCATTTGTACTTTTAATGTAAATCATGTATTTGAAGAATTTTTAATTTATAATTGGCCTAATAAATATATAAAGTATTTAAATTTTATTGGGAGAAGATAGTTGACCCTTTAAAATAGATTGTAGGAAGATAGTTCGGGCGGTGGTCAATAAAGGTACTAAAATAGTAGAAAAAAATATTTATAAATAGTTGACCCCCATCCAGACTATCTTCCTAAAATCTACTTAAATTGTAAATAATTCATGCATAAATTTATGTTTATATATTTACAACTTATATATTGTTTCGTATTGCATTTTAATTTTTACTTAATATATGAGGTAAATATTGGAGTTTTACATTCCGGATTTCACAGGCTCTTCCACTTAACTGGTGAAGTCCTAGTCCCGAAGAGGGCTGATAACCGGGTTTCAATTGTACTAACCTGCTAAAATCTAAGTTTTTCGTTAAATAAGATCAAATGATATACATTATAGTTTTGTTAAAATGGTCAATCATGGTCACAGCTAAACCAATATAATAAAAATAGGGACTATCAGATAATAGCTTAAAATGATATTAATATTATGATATAAACAAAATTGGCCACTTAATTAAAATAAAACAAATTATTACTCAATATACAGTATCTTATCGTTTTAATGAATTTTATCATTATAGAATTTATATTTGTTTTAGAAGTGTAAAGTTGTTAATCCTTCTTTTAAAAGAATATCAATGGGAATATTTTTCATTTGTTCACGTTTGTTCATGTTCATGTTCCTGTTATATTGATAATTTTTATTGTTAGAGGTTTTTATATATATAAAAAAAAAAATCTTTGTGGAAACATCTGAATTGATCATAAATAAATTCATTCCTTTATAAATAAATGAAAAAAACACTCTCTATTATTTAGTGTAGGGTGGGATTTATGGGAAGGATTTTATGTATATAATGTGGCTTCAAAATAGAAAATTTAATCTTTTGTTAATTTTGTCCTATGGAGTGCTATTTCCTGAGTTTAATCTGATGAACTACTACTAACACCCCACATATCAGTTAATCATAATAACTGTTATACATTTGTAAGAGAAGAATAAATCTTATTTATATTAAACAAATATTTAATCATTATGTTATTTATCTTAAATAGAGAATTTATTTTTTTATTTCAGAGAGAAATGGAAAAAACCTATTTTCTATGTATTATATGTTTTGGATCTTTGCTCATAGTTTGTGATTCTTACTTAACTGCCGATGAAAAAAACAAATTTGGTAATTTACTGTATCTATATATATTATAAATGTTGAAATACAAACTGAAGGAAATTAGTTCATAATTTTTCTAAATACCAGCATCCATTGTTTTAGAGCTCCTTGTCTTTTATAGACTGGAGTTTACAAAATTTGACTTATTTTAAAAAAAGGTTGACCTAAAAATCATAAAACTTATTTAGAACTGATTGAAAATATTATATGGAATTATAAACTGATATTTTTACTAATCTTCAAAGATTCAATCACATTCACATTAACTGTACTAATAATCAACTGTACTATGTAAGTATCATATGATTAAATGCATTTTTTTAAATGTAGTTCCAGAAAACCACAAGAATTGGAATAATCTTGATCACAGATCTTGTGGATTCTCCTGGAAAAATCGAATCATTGGTGGAAAATCTGTACAATTGGGAAAGTACCCTTGGTTGGTCCGAGTGGGAAAAACACGTTTGTATTCCTAGCAATAAATATACTTGTACCAATAGCAAGCCCTAATTAAAAAACAAATGCACATTTTTTTTTTACAATACATGTTTATGTCTATCAGCATATATATTGATAAATTGTAAGATTTTGTTGAACTACTAAAGGTAAAGCTCTGAAGTCATTAACTGTAAAGTTATAAATTTGGAATGTTGAAGAGATAAATCAGTAGGAAGTACTAAAAAAAAAATTAAATGATTAAATATATAATCAGCAGCTTAAAACGTAAAATAAATTGAACACAAAACTAAACCATACTATGAACTTCAATATGTTATATAATTTCTATACATTTCAGAAACAAAAAAATGAAACTAAACATTGGAAAGTTTTGCACTAATATCTTGTCCACTTATGAACATAGTGGAAAAATATAAAGTGTTATTGAATCACAATCCCCAAAACTTAAATATTATTCCTTAAATAGGTGGACTGACTCAATAACTGATCCTATTTGTATTTTTTTTTGTATGGTTTTGGCCACTGATGCCTGTACACCAAGTGTCCAAGTGTTTTGGATTATTCACCAATTTTGGTACTACTTCAGAGACAAACCTTATAAGTGATTAGCCATCTGATTGTGGATGATTTTATTTTTCTGTTGTATTCTCCTTGAGATCAGCATTTCCTTCCGTTTTCAGGTTGGGGTTTCTGATCATTAATTGCTATGCAGTTATTTTGATTCCGAGCTCAATATCTCAACATATATATATATACACACATGTTACAGTCAGCTGTTACTGACGAGGGCCATATCAGCTGATTCGAATGTGTGTGTGTGTGTGTGCATGCATGCATACATACATACATATATATATATA
>NW_027105596.1:200701-213303 GCF_000696795.3 Halyomorpha halys | reverse complement strand
GCCAAGAAACATGTCCAAACCCTGGAGAAGAAGAGAGTACAAGAATAACGTTAGGGAGAAAGCGAGGGACAGAAGATCAGGGAAAGCAAAATCCAGAACCAGCAATCGGCTAGAGGAACGCAAGTGTCATGGATGCGGCAAAGTTGGGCACCTGGTGGCTCAGTGTCCCGGAACTCGGTTTTTCGAGTGTGGAAACGAGGGACACATAGCTAGACGAAGTCCCTATGAGTACCGACAGGGATCAGACCAGAATGGAAATTAATGCCCAGATTCTGAGGCGAAGAAGAGGACCCCAAGGAAGAAACGAATCCACAAGTGATTCCATAGAATCATCAGAGGCCTCAGAGACGGTGGTAGAAGGAAGGGGCCCGAGACGAGAACAGAAGAGCAGGAGGAACGTGTGGAGGCGGACCGGGGAGAAGGAAGGACCGGAGAGGAGATTTGAGTTGCGTACCGGCAGAGAGGCGACCGTACATTGGTGAGTAACAATGTGAGGAATGGGAGCGGCGGCATTCGAATAAAAGGAGTCAGGTGCCTCGTGGATACTGGAAGCTCTTACACCATTGCAGATCGGGAAGCACAAGAGAGGCTGAATGGAAGAAGGGTACTCAAGGTCCAGTAGATGTTTCGATGGAGGGAGTGCCTAAGACCCTGGTTTTCCATTCCCGCGAGGAGCGGACTTACTACTACGTAGGTGCTTGAGGTGCACTAGGCCATGAGATTTACCCTGATGACTCTGTCCACGAACGACGTCAGTGGAGGATGTTGGAGATGACCATCAGAGACTATTTGGACCCTTTGTTCTGCCTTCGATATCAAGAGTAAGGACACTCAGCTTAGTCCTGAACGAATGAGGTGGCGTGCAGGTGGTGTCCAGGAACTGGGCACAAAGTTAAGGAGTACCCTGAAAAGAAGAAGGGTAAACCCTTGTGCTGTAGGAACTGTAAGGCCAGTGGCAGAGCGGGGAAAGATCTCCAACACTGCGTGGGTAGCTGGGAGTGCCCGCTACTTTTGGAGATGATGGTCAAACAGGCGAAGAAGACCCGATATGCTTAGGCTGCAGATTCTGCAGGTCAACATGGGCCGAAGATGAGTGGTCGCGGACGAATTGAGATCTCGCCCAGAGTATTAACTTCTTGTCGGTTCAAGAGCCATGCTGTCGGGACAATGTGGTAACAGGTTTTAGTGTAATGTCGAGGGTGGTCGCGCTGGGCAGTGGTGAGAGGAGGCCTAGAGCAGCGATAGTGGCAGTCAATCTCACTCTCGACGTCATGGAACTGAAGCAATACACCACAGCAGACCAGGCGCCATGCTATGTCAGATGGGGCAGAGTTGCATTCGCCCTGGTTTCAGCATACATGCCGCCTCGACAGGCCAATGTAAACGTTAACGTTCCAGATAATATAGCTGCTTTGGGGGCTGTCGCGCTTAAGTATAGAAGTGTGATAGTCTGTTCCGATACCAATTCGTGCCACACAGATGCCAGAGGTAGACTGCTAGAGGAATGCGTGGAGAGGTGTCAACTCATCGTTAGGAACAAATCCTCTGGTCCCACATTTGTTGGAGCGAGGAGCCAGTTGGGTAGATTTGACTCTCGCCACGGGTCCATTAGCGAAGCGTATTGTAGACTGGCAATGCTAACAACTGAAACAACTAAACTGAAGCAATTAGTATTGCCCTCCAACGCCGAAGGGCGAGAAGAACGTCCGGTCCCATGGTGGACGCCGGCCCTGACTCAGCTCGTGAGAGAATACTACAGGGCCAGGGGTAGGTACCAGGAGTGCAGAGGAAATCTGCACTCCAAGAGGAATCTAAACATAGGTATTGGGTATACCGAAACGGAGTGCGGTACCAGAAGAAGTCCTGGGATAAGTTCATTGTTGAGGAGTCATAAAAGAATCCCTGGGGTACCCCGTACAAAGAGGCACTGGGCAAGGTCAAGCCTCTACAGTTAATGGCGGCTATCAGAGTAGGGGGTGTCCAGGCAACCACTCTAGAGGAAGCTGCGAAACTGAATATAGATTATACATACCTTAGGAACGATCCATCTCAGAATAGCACAGAAGATAACACGGTAAGACGCACGATGGTATACCCACCAGGTATCGACGTATATCCATCAGGGGATATATGGGACCTTCGCCTTGCCGTGGACCGTCAGATTAGGAAGGCTCCAGGACTCGATGATATAGATGCTGGAATCCTCAAGAATTGTGCCCCTTATATTGAGGAGGACATGTTGGAGATATTCAACGAGTGTTATATAAGGGGTACTTTCCCAGCAAGTGGAGGTTTACAGATTTGAGACTGCTCTAGAAGGGAGGTGGGAAGGATAAGGAGACGCCAAAGGTCTACCGACCTATATGCCTCCTCCCAGTAGCTCAAAGTTCTGGAACACATGATTGTGAACAGCTTTATACTAATCCAAACGGCAGCACGCCACCCACGGCAATTCGGCTCGTCCCATGGCAGGGGAACTACGGATGCGTTGCTGAGAGTGCGTGGGGACATAGAAGGGAGGGCGGAACATATCTTATAGATACTGTTCGACATATCCTCCCCCTTTGATAGTTTTTGGTGGTCCCGTGTACTTTTTACTTTGCGATTGCAAGAACTCGACACCTCCAATAACTTATACTAGGGCGTATAAATTACTGGAGGTATCGAGGTAGTTATCTTAATAATAGGAGCGTCAGGATTAGGAGTAACTACTATGAGGTGGAGGAAAAAATTGAAAGTGGATGGCCACAGGGTTCGGTCATAGGTCCGGCCATGTAGAAACTAGTGTTTGACGAGTTACTGGGGGAGCTAGAGAACAAAGGGTTCCTTGTCCTACATCGACGACCTGGCAGTGGCCGAGGACAGCAGTCAGATTGAAGATGGTAGCATAAAGGTATGCCGGTCTCGTAGAGGAATGGCGTGAGAGAAGGAAATTGAGTAGAGCCGCAGCTAAGACTCAGGCCATATCTAAAAGAGATATACACTGATAGGGCTCGTCCCAATACCTTAGATACCCAAGGACAGAGGATTAGAATGGGTGAGGAAGTGACGTACCTCGGGGTGAGGATACGAAGACGATTTGACGCCACTCCTCACCTGATAAATTTAAAGGATAGAGTGACCCTATCACTCAATGGATTGAGCAAGATAGGAGGTGCGTTCTGGGGAATCAGGTACCCTGCTACGATGACCATTTACAAAGGTGTGGTATTCTGAGGGTGCGTACCTCTGATGGAATACTCTGCGTGGAGCCGGAAACTCACGCAAGATCAAAAGGGGGGACTGGCCACCATTCAGAGATTGTCTCTGCTGAGGGTTACGAAGACCTACAGCACGGTGTCGCATAAGGCGATGCAGGTGCTGGCTGGAGCGATGCCCCTGGACCTCATCTTCAAGGAGGATTTCGCCAAGAGACAGGGACTGATAGCGCTACCAGACGGACTTCCAGAGAGAATTGGTGAGACCCCGAACCTAAGGAAGAAGATACTCCGGGAGGATTCCATTGAAGAATGGAATGGACGGTGGCTGGCGAGCCAGAAGGGCGCAGTGAGCAGTAACTCAGAGGAATTTTTTCCCTACCGCGCCCATTCAAGACAGAGAGCGAGATGGGTCCTCCCAGATTATTGGGTCTCACAGATCCTGACGGAACATGGTGGGTTCCGAGGAAAGCCGCAAAGCTTTGGGAAGAACGATTCGACTCCCGTTGCCCTACGTGTGGAGTCCCTGAAACTGCAGTGTTGGATTGCACCAATTCCATGGTGGAAGGACTTCGTGCCAGGTTGTTGAAAACCGGGATATTTGCTTTCGCCGAGTCGGACTTTCCTCGTCGGAGGGGAATTATCCCTTCTTCAGGGGGTTCATCTACGGGTGGAAGGAGGGGGTCGGCCCAACGCACTTAACATTAGGAAGGGCTAGGAATTGGCGAACCAACAATACAAGCAAATTAAGGTGAAGAAGCAGACGCAGATTGAGACCAGGAGGGCTGGACCAGGCTGCGTGCTGGAAGATGTACCCGGACGGATGCAGGTGTATAACATGCCCCATCTAAAATGCGCTGGGCTGCACCACGGTTGAACCCCAATAAATAAATATTTTTTGATAATAATAAAATTAGTAAAATAAATAAAATTGATAATTATTGGTTGCAGTAGCTTACGTAATCCTAGCGCATTACTCCACTGCTGTCAAACCCCATATTAGGGATGGTATATCGATATTTTTGTTTCGATATCCCATCCCTACCCCATAAGGTGAGATGCCAGAAATGGTGAGAAATAACAACCATTTAGAAATCAGGATCTCCTATTAACGAAACTATCTCAAGTGGCCACTTACCCCCAGTTACAGTACACAGACTAGTGGATTATATTATTCTACCTCTTTTTTTACATTTGCTTATGGTATTACTTAGACTGAGTAAAGTAACACCATAAGCTTTACATTTGCAGTCTCAATTCTTGTGAGATTGTAACATATCGTACATCAACCAACGTCCTCGCTGTACCTGTCTGTTTCGAAGGTAAGATAAGTAAGGATAGCGCGAAGAGCGGGAGTAATTTATTTTGCCACAGCCGGATTCTACTCAAGGTCCTAGGAGTTAGTAGTCCATTGCTTTACCAATGAGGTACCAATTACCATCTTACACTGATCTGAGAAGACCAAGTAAAGTATAAATATATCCATGTATTATAAATGTATGAAGCACTAATGTTATTTGAATGAAGGTACGACAAAGGGGTTTTAGTACCAGTGGAACGGTCCCTTCACGTACCATTGATTTCACGAGGTAGCCATAGATTACCGCTAGACTATACTACCTTAGCTGGTACAAGGCAATTGAAGGGAGAATACACACAAAAGTGTATTCAATACGTTTTATGTATTACGTATGTTTGAACTAATGTTATTATTCTTAACCAAGGGTTCGAAAAAAGGGGTTTTAGTGGGATCGATGATACATTACGAAATGGTGTTTCCACCCTGGGAAGAGTTGAGGCGCTTATCTTTTTACATACTTTGTAGGTTGACTGTACCACGTACGATCTTCCTCTCTAATCACCTGTTTAGTTTGTAGGTTGACTGTACCACGTACGATATTCCTCACTAATCTCCTGTTTAGTTTGTAGGTTGACTGTACCACGTACGATATTCCTCTCTAATCACCTGTTTAGTTTGTAGGTTGACTGTACCACGTACGATCTTCCTCTCTAATCACCTGTTTAGTTTGTAGGTTGACTGTACTGTCTAGACTAAAAGGATTAGGCACGATGAAAATAGACTGAAAAAAAAGTGCTTGCATTATTAGGGATCTTTATACCGCAAGGAAAGTGCTTGCATTAGTAGGGTTCTTTATACTGGATTTGGTTTTAATTATTCACATCTTTAAGGTGTAAAAAGCTTCTTAAAATTAATGTTCTTAAACATTAAACTTATAATTCTGTATCCTTAATATGAAGATAAGTTGAATGAAATTCGCTAAGAGTTCTCAGCGTGCAGTTACAGGTCCAGGATGGCTAAAGACCGCCGACCGCATAACGTTCCCTTGCGCTGGTGTCATTCTCAACAGGTTCTTCATCTTGACAGCAGGCCACTGCTTCCTCGATCAGAAAGTGATACCGTAAGTTACTTGATCGAATTCGATTACACAATATTATTATTTATTTATTCTGTTCGCGAGTTCAAACTTCTTTAAGGGGCCTCTACATGTTGGCCAAGCCATGGCGAACTTAGACATGCACGAGCATGTGGATGGGTGGCTTGTACGAGTTGGCCTAAGCTCGTTGCCAATCCGTCGAGAGTCGGTTTTTTGGACACAGATCAAAGGGGTTCGTGAGAGCGCTCGTGTAGCATCTCCACCATTGTTCTTTGTCTAGTTGCAACTGATAGCTGTTAGGAGGTTAAAGGTGTTTGTTGGGACTTTTTATGATAAGTTTTATATTTAATCTTATTTATTTATATTTAATTTCCTTTCATTTTCTTTTTTTGTAATAAAAATAATACAATCCAAGTGCAATGGCTGAAACCATTTGTACGTCCGCCATGCTTGCCTCTCTGAATAACACTGACATGTGGATGGTCGGCTCTTTGTCTACCGAGAATTTGTACAAACCTTCGATTCGTGGCAAGCGGCCAACATGTGGATCCACCTTTACAGTTCCCTCAACTATCTTTTAATACTTCTTATATCATCATTCTTTCAGAAATTATTACCTTTACTTCTTATGTCTATTATAAATAAACAAGATAATGTTTTGTTACTCATTAAGAGACATTTATTTAAAGCTATCAAAACGAACATGAATACATACAAAAAACAATTTTCAATTTAGAAGTCGAGATCTGGTCAATTATAATTAAAGACTTTAAATAAAACAAAATCATCTGTATAAATTGAAACATTAAATATAACTTAGCTGGCGTAAATAACATTCACATAATTGCATTTTATATGTGACCTGTTTACAGAGTACCTAAATAACAAGGCCTCCTGCATAGTAACATTTATATTAAGAGAAAGCGGGGACTGATAGTTGCGAAGGTGGTGCTAGTGTGCCCTTCTGGGCCTGTTAATCAGAAGAGTGATTGAGACTGACCTCTCTACAGGGCAGTTAATAATAACCCAATAGTTGTTTCCCAAACCCTCCAATCCCATATCACAGCCCTCGAAGAATGGTGTCGTAATTGGAGGTTTAAGATAAATTCCAACAAATCTCATCAAATCACCTTTACCCTTCGTCGTAAACTTACCGACTGCCATACAGTTTCATATAGTAATGTTACTCTTACCCCTGTCGAACAGATCCGCTACCTTGGACTACATTTGGACAAACGATTAACCTGAAATTCTCACACAAGACCGAAAAGACAGGAAACTGCACGTCGATTTCGACTATTACAGCACTTACTAGATAAACGGTCTAAACTTCCAACACATTATAATAGACTGATCTAAATGACTGTAATAAGGCCAATCTGGACATATGGAGTTGAGCTTTGGGGCTCTACCAAACCTTCGAATTCCTCTCGTATTCAATCCTTACAATCCAAAATCCTCAATGCTCCTTCCTTTGTCGCAAATAAAATCATACATAAAGACCTTAATGTTCCCTATGTAACCGATCAAGCCCGAACTAGATATCACTCCTTCCATTATAAACTCCCTAACCTCTCAAACCCCCTAGTTTCTAACCTTGGATTCTCTTCCATTCCTGTCAATCTTCCGAGGCGCCTTAAAAGAAGATGGCCACGAGACCAGCTAATGTAAAATGTCCGCAATGCTATCACTTGAACTATATCTACGCCTTACAGGCCGCAATGCTATCACTTGAACTTTATCTACGCCTTACAGGCCGCAATGGTATCACTGAACTATATCTACGCCTTACAGGCCGCAATGCTATCACTTGAACTATATCTACGCCTTACAGGCCGCAATGCTATCACTTGAACTTTATCTACGCCTTACAGGCCGCAATGGTATCACTTGAACTATATCTACGCCTTACAGGCCGCAATGCTATCACTTGAACTATATCTACGCCTTACAGGCCGCAATGCTATCACTTGAACTATATTTACTGAGTGTAGGTCCCTTAATTTTGTGTTGCGTAAATTCTCCCGTTAATTCATCCTTTTTCAACCCGAATATTTCACGTAATACTTTATTTTCGAAAACCTTAAAGCGATGTTCATCCCTCAGTGTAAGAGGCCACGTCTCGCATCAATAAAGAACAGTTGGAAGGATATTCCAATTTTTAAGTTTTTGGATCCAAGGCAAGAGATAAGCAGTATACTTATAAATATATATATATACTTTACTAATTAACACATTACAAAAAATCTGATTTTCAGGACGCTAGTACGCGCCGGTGAATACGACACCTCGAAGGAAACTGACTGCGTCGGTGTCTATTGCGCTGCTCCTGTTCAAGATGTAACTATTCGCACATATTACACACCTCGACAATTCAAACCTGATTCAATGGAGAACGATATTGCCTTGATACAATTGCAGACTCCGATCGAGTTTAGCGGTAAGTTTGTTAAAGAAAAATAGTCTTAGTGTAGAAAGGATCCCCATTCTTTATATATGCTTTAGTAAAATATAAGTTTTACCATGTCGTTACCACAGTTTTTATGGGTAAAATAACTTTTATATAAATTTTAGTATGAACTCAAAAAGTTTATTCCTCACAATAAACCATCCTTGCCAATAGCTTAAACAAATAGGTTTAGAAGATGGATTTGGATTGGCATCAGTCCTTCGACATGAAAAGATAGTAGGTCCAATGTAAGATGGTATCTACACTAGATTACCATCTTACATCGGGCCTACCATGTTACACCAGGCCTACCATGTTACACCAGGCCTACCATGTTACACCAGGCCTACCATGTTATACCAGGCCTACCATGTTACACCAGGCCTACCATGTTACACCAGACCTACCATGCCATCTTACATAGGGTCAACCATCTGGTATAACCTGTTTGCCCACTAGAAGATGGATTTGGGCGTGGTATCAGGCTTTCCAGATGGAAAGATGGTAGGTCTGGTTTAAGATGATATAAGGTCAGGGCTTCAGGGAGGGTGGAACAACGTGGATAAGCAATAAAAATCGAACTGTAGATGCGCGAATGAAAATCAATAAACCAATAGCTGTTCAAAATTCAGTGCTCTTGCTAACTGCGGCAAGTAAACCAGAGGGTTAAAATTGAAATGAAAAAAGTTTTATATTTAAACGGAAAAGTTAACAATTGGATTAAAGAAAAGATCACATTTGCTATGAAATAGGTTTCAATTGTAATGGGAATAAATAAAAAAATCTTGGAGGTAAGATAAAGTGAGTTAGCTGTCAGAAAAAAATGAAGCCAAAGAGCGGGCCTAATGTGAACTCTGAGGCCTGGGAAGAAGACTAGGAGTCAATCACCAGCCGCCTTCCAGTCAATCTCCAGCCGCCTTCCAGTCAATCACCAGCTGCCTTCCAGTCAATCACCAGCTGCCTTCCAGTCAATCACCAGCCGCCTTCCAGTCAATCACCAGCCGCCTTCCAGTCAATCACCAGCCGCCTTCCAGTCAATCACCAGCTGCCTTCCAGTCAATCACCAGCCACCTTCCAGTCAAGATTACAACGGTGAACATTTCTGTTAATCTTCAAGGCACAAACCTGAGCTCCAAGGGTGTGTTCAATTTCTCCATTTCTGGCTTCAGTTCCCTTTACATGAGAGCAGGATTATGCAACGCCCTGCAAATAATTAGGCACATTTCACTATTGACTTAGGAAGGTTTCAATTGATGTGGAACTATAGATGATACATTAGCACGGACGCTTACCCCTGGAAGAAAGTGAGAGGTGGCTAAAGGAAGTATCCCCGATGATTGAAGACAATGACGGTCTTTCTGGCCTTATCCTTTTTGTATATGTTACCTGGTAGTAAATGGATAACAGAGGCCATCCCTGGTATCGAAAGGTAAGGAAGGATGCATATTAACATATGTTATTTTAGTTGCACTTAAGCCGATGGATATTTGAGTTATAAAATATTTCAGTACTGATGGAGACAATTTTTTCTATTTTTCATTTAAAATATAAATTTTCAGATACTGTACAGCCTATATGCCTGCCGCCATTTTCAATCAGCAGTAAGAACTGGACTAACAAAGTAACCGAAGTAGCTGGTTGGGGACTCATCAATATTTGTGAGTTTATAAAGACTCTAATACTAAATAATATAATATATTAAATAATAATAAGACTGGAAGTACTCATTTAGAATTAAATTGTAAAATTAATTTTATAGCTAACTTTACGTTTCAAGACCGACTTGTTTCAGATACAAGAAAGACACCTTGTGTGCTCCAAGCCGTTTCACTGAAGATAGTTGAGAACGCCTGGTGTAAAATGTACAAGGAAAAACATAACAAGTACCGTAAGTTATGTACTAGCTTCGAACTTCATGTATTAGCTTTATGTACTAGCTTCCACATAAGAGCAGAGGGGGAGGGGGTATTATTACATGGGATTATAATGCCCATCTTTTTATATAACCACTGGTTTTTTCATGATGTTCGTTGACCGTTGGTAGATCGTAGGAGATCTACAACTCAATTCCATTTCACTATTTTAGCTGCGAATCGTCTTACTTCTTGCCACTATTTTCCGATCTGGTTAAGATTTTTTTTTTTTATTATTATTTATGTCTTTCTGTGTCTTCCTCTCCACCCTTCTCTATCCACTTTCATTTCTTCTTCCTTATTATGGAAGATTTCTAATGTCCATCGCTGGAGATTCTTACAAGCTACCAGGTCCTTGGTTTTTTTTTGCGTGCAGAGATTGATTACGATTTAGACAAGGAGGGTGATGGATTCATTCTTCTTCTAGGTTTCAGTGGCGTACAGTTAACTTAGGCTAGAGGGCTGAGTTAACTTAAGCGCTAAACTTTATTTACTTTTTTATTCTAGTAGAGTTGCTTGTTATTGCATATAGGATATAGTGGATTGTATATTTGTTGAGCCAACTATTCCTGCAAGCCCTCTCAACGCTAAAAGACAAAGATTGCTGGAGCATTCGCTATCTTCAAGCCTTTCAATCAGATCTTCCCTTTCTTCGGAATCTTCACAATCAGTTCATTTTTTTGCTCAGGTGGTACCTTTTCCTCCTGAAGAACGTTTATCAGACTGTGGCGACTTCGGAGCTTTTGGAGGAGGCCCAGTATCGGTAACGGAAAATAGTGCCAAATATGTATGTGGCTAGAGAGCCACTTGCATTTATATCTCCGAGGCAATGTATATCATCCTTTGTCGTTCCTAAGAAGTCATTAGCGTACTCTAACCGGGTCGAAATAAGTAAGTTGTAATTATTGTGTAATGTATAATTATGTCGAGGAAATACAAGCACAATTACCACGTGTGTTTTTTAATTTTAGTTAGAAAAAGTGGTAGTTTTAGTTACCACTTCAAGAAATAGTTCATAATCTATATTATTTACAAACAGTATTACCATAAGATTTACATACTATTGAAAACAGTGTTCTACTTGATGTTTTAGCCTTTAACATAATCTGCGCCGGTACCGAACAAGGAAAAGACTCCTGCTCCGGGGACTCCGGAGGACCTCTCATGTTGCCAGTTAACGAGGAGGGTTCGAACAAGTACTACGTCATAGGAGTCGTCTCTTATGGCCCGGAGGCCTGCGGTGAAACCAGTTCACCCGGCATCTACACGTACGTACCGCAGTTCCAGCAGTGGCTGCTCAACCTCATCACTATGAAATGAACGCAGATCGCATCCTATCATTGAATAAGAGTAGTGTCTCAATCTTATCATCTCACCTACCTTAATGTTCCATCGAATCTGATAGAAGACCTGCTTTCGCTAACAAACATATCTTGTATGGAGAATTAAAAGTAAATGTTGCCGCACAAACCCTTATATCTCTGAAATGGAAGTAACTAAACAATTTGGCACCAACTTGGCCATCATGGAGAGAGATAATGATAAGGTCAAATAAATGCAGATCAAAAATAGCACATCTCACATCAACAGTCTAAACAAAACTTGGCAGATGATAGGACATGATTCCCAAACCTTCAACAGACAGTATATGGATGATTGCTGATCAATCCTTTCTGGACAGTTGATCTAATAAGTTTTATCTTTTTCTGTCACGTTGAAGGCTAATTATTAACACGTATTTGAGGAACTTAGGGTTTTACCTTGAAATATACCAATAATGTTCTGTTTAAATATGATTTATAGTAAATTTTTAAGAAGAAACTGCCTGAATTTAAGATTTGTAGTATAAAATTTGAAGAAAAACTTTTAATTGAAACCTTTCGTTATATTTTAAATTATAATTATAAGGCAATTGAACTTATTTCAGGTTATTTTTTAAATATAATTAACTGATCCTATAGAAAGTTTACACTTATATTAACATAATAATTAATGAGTTATTTCCTTAATTTGTACTTAACAATCTATTATTATGCTATTAAAATATATTAAATTTTAATAAATATAATTTATTTTGTGGTTTTGTTCATTTCCTGAATTGAGTATTTCTGATAAATATCTAAATCTTTTCATGTATCGATGATCAGGCCTCGATATTGAGTATTTTGCCTAACAGAGGAAAAATAATAATTGAGTTGGCTGGCATTGGCATGTCGATCCATGGCTGTTTTTCTTTTGCTTGAAATATGCTTAGAGCAATAGCAACTCGTGAAGTTAAACGAAGAACTAACATCTTCATCGCTGCCTGAAGGAGTCTGTCAAGGAACAGATCAAACCTTTAGTAATAGAAAAAGTGGATACAATAAAGAAAAGCCTAACTATACCTCAGCACTAGTTCATAAGCGCGTTTTTTTTTTTTTTTTTGTTTTTTTTTCCGAACCCTCTAAAAACAGAAATAAAATGTGAATTAGTAGTGCATTACTGTGCAAGAAAGAAAAGTAATTCGTGTTGGGACTTACCTTTTACTACCACTGGCATTTTAAGGTTACCTGTTATATTTAATTTTGCATATGTGTTATCCATTCAGGAGCTATTTTGAGTCCGGAGGTGAGGGGCCTCCTCGTGTTGTATCGCATATATGATAAAA
>NW_027105596.1:197949-200333 GCF_000696795.3 Halyomorpha halys | reverse complement strand
TGTAGTGTGCTGTTTTGGTATTGTTGTAGTGATTTCAGGGCTGTTGGGTAAAGATAGTGTAGTAGTGGTGCGCCGTGTAAGAGTGATGGTCGTAGTATAACTTTGTATATGAGTAATTTGAGTAAGAGTGACAGCCCTGGTGAGTAGATGAGGTGTTTAAGTTGGTATGATGTTGTCTTGACGATTTGTATTCTGTATAAGCGCGAAGAAACAACTAAAAAACCATTGAGTTCATAGCACAGACTGACCAAAGCAAAGAAAAGTATCCAACGATTCAAATACTAAAACAGGGGATCATATCGGGAATCAAATGAAACATATCGAGCATGGAGGCGATTCGATTCTCAAGAGAGAAAAGAATGTCGATGGTAAAGAGGGCTTCAAAAGTACGTATTTAACCCTAAATAAGTGTTTTAACGATGAAATTAGGATAGCAAAGAAAGATAGATGGGATAAATACTTTGAGGAATGCACCAGCTCTTGGGGACTTGCAAACTGAAAAGCCTTTGGTACGAGTTGGAATAGGAATACCTTCACCTCCTCATCATAAAAGAGGACAACAAAATATTTAGAGGTAGAGTGTTGAGGAGCTGATTGATTGCAGCTGTGGTCGATCCCCTTCGTCCCCCAAAGAGAGTAGGTCTATCGCTTCCTTTAAGTGCAGTAGCATAAAGCTTTCCAGAACTTTGCCTATCACATTTAAGAGGCATATTGGGCGATATGATTTTGCAGTAACTTTTGCTATCTCTGGTTTTAGAATCGCGACCATTTCTGCCTCCTTACAAATTCGAGGAATGACATCTTCTTTTATTTGGAACACATCTTTTATGATGTTGCTAGAGCCTTTGACAGTGGCTGGAATAATGGAGGAACATAAAAGGCTGCACTGTACAAGAAACATATACAAACTTATTATATCTTTCTTGGAGAGGCGGTCAGTCTTCTACCAGTTACCAACAAGGAGGATCACGAGACTGAGATTGCGCTCCAGGATCCGTTTTAGTTCTCCCATTATAGAACGTCAATATGAGTCCACTACTGGCGAATTGAGGCAAGGTCACGAGTTAATCTCGAAACGAAAGCAGTTGAGTTAACTAGAGCAAAGGTGCTGTGAAAAGAAGCTCTCCCTAAACTACGAAAAGATCCAACTCCTGTTCTTGAAAGGGAAAATGAGAGGCTTTCTTCCCAGGGTTGTAATGGGGGATAAAATAATAAAACCATCACAGAAAGTGTGGTTTCTAGGCGTTCTTTTGGGCGAAAGGTGTAACTTTACCAACCACTTAAAGGAAGTAAAAAGTAAAACTGTTTTTCGCTACAGCTGACTCAATAATATAGCAGGAACGACCTGGGGCCTGAAATATAAGCGCAAAGAAATATTATACAAAGCTGCCTTCTTGCCAATGTACCTGTACCTGCCTGGGGACAAACTCTCACGTACTCAGATCTTAAATTGTTCGAACAGGCACAAAGGAGAGCTCTATTATTTGTGACTGGAGCTTATAGGACTGCGCCAACTTCAGTATTGCAAGTAATTACGGGTCAACTGCCAATAGACCTTCGAATCCAGATTGCTATCGCCAAGTACAATATTAAGAAAGGCTTGCCAGCAAGTTGTTTTGTCAGTTCTAGCGGAAGATTCTAGTAGAATCGATGATATTGTCTTATCTGAATGGCAGAGGAGGTGGAATAACTGTGCAACAAGACTGACTCACGAGTTCTTCCCAGATGTCAGAAAAAGGGTAAAAAATGAATGGGTTGAAACAGACCACTGGACCGTCCAACTTCTTACAGGGCATTGGAAGACGTAAAACATATTATTTTTGACTGCCCTATGTATACTTGTACTAGACTGGCTTTAGCGGGTGAGTTCTCCTTGATTGGCCGCCTAGGTCTCTAGAAGAACTCCTGGCGACTCCTGATATGTTTGGGGCATTCAAAAAGTTTGCAAAGAAGGTGTTCCAAATAAAAGACTGCTTACCAAATGATTAACATAACATTAATAATATGTATAATGTATGTTATAATTATATGTTTATAGATGTAACAATCATATTTAAATAGAGTATGTATCAATAATATGGCCTATGAATGTAACAATTATATGATATATAGCAGACCTACGTGAATGTAGGTAGGAAGTTACTGGAGCCCTGTCTTGTGGGAACAGCTTTGTTGTTAAAATTAGTGCCCCATTGTTATAGAGATTGAGCAATGCCTCACTTTGGTTCAGAGATATTTGGACCAACGTGAGTGCAACCCTGAACACTGAAGTTTGGAGCGTACCGCTGGTATAGGGTTGCCCTAAGGTACAGCGGGGGTAAAGAAGGATATATATATATATAAGATAGAGATTGAGAGAGAGAGAGAGAGAGAGAGAGAGAGAG
>NW_027105596.1:182496-190031 GCF_000696795.3 Halyomorpha halys | reverse complement strand
GTTTTTTCCCTCTCCAATTTTCCCCGGACTTTTTCCCATAGCTTTTTCGTAGTGACATGATTGTTGCTTATATCATCCCCGTCCGCCGCCGTTCCCTTGTAGTCCCGCCGGATTCCACAAAGCCCGAAAAGGACCTCAAACGGCGAAAACCCCGTAACGGTGTGCACCGAATGATTGTATGCCGCAATCGCCTTTGGCATTGCAACATCCGGTTCCAGCCCTTGGTCTGCCTGGTACAATCGAAGGTGATCGCTCAGCGTTCCTTGAAGCCGCTACGCCTCCTCTACTTTTGGGGTGTCCTGGTGTGTTGAGGTGCCATATACAGAGTTGTCAAATTCTCTTCCACCATCTGATGAGATGCGTTCGGGAACTCCGTAAAACTGAAACCACAAGCAGAGAGCTGCCAATACTGCTTCCGAAGACCTGTCTTGCACCTGGTGCGCCATTGCGGCCTTACTGAAGAGGTCAATCATGGTCACCCATTTGTACCCCTTCCATGTAAATGTGTCTATTTGTAAATCTTTAAGTGGAGCATCTGTGGTAGGTGTCTTCTCTTGTCTTCCTTTAGGCGGATGTGTGTCGCACCTAGTTCGTAGACAAACGGTACTCAGGGCTAATCAGTCTGCAAATAATACAAAGGCCGGTGAAAGACGCGGCCAGTAAGAAATTACTTTATTGTGTATCAGTATATTCTTTTTGTATAAGCTTATTTATTGAAATAATTGCTTTACAATTATAATAATAGTTACATGGTTTATAATTTAGAACATTAAACAATTTATAGTTTAATTAATAAGTCTTCATTGTTACAAACATGGTTAGTGCTCTCTGGGAAGAAGTGATGAAGGTGTTAGTTCTTCTGCTCGCTTATAGGTCGCGTTGCTACAACAGTTTTTATTCTATTGTTTGCAGCTCTGTTTGTTTTTGGAATTTATGGGGGCCCTATTTTATTTATGTTATTTTTGGAAAGAAATGTTTGATAATCTTGAGATTCAAACGCCGAATAATTATCTGAGACCTCACCTTGAGAATATTAAATTTAATAAAAAGTTATCTTAATATTTTAATAATAATTACCGCTGTCATGTTAGCCGTCTGCAACACTTCTAGCCACTTACAATGATTGTCGATAATGATGAAGTTATATTTACCTTCCATTGGCCTCAGGTGGTCAACGTGAATCATTTCCAATGATTTTTGTGGCCAGAGGCACGGAACCAAGTCAGCCTTCGAGGAATGATCTTTACATGTTTGTCCAAATTGCACAGTTGTTCATGCACTTCTATATCAACGTTTAGAGCTGGTCACCAAATAAATCATCGGGCCTAGGATTTTAGTTTTTCTACACCCAAATATGATGATTGTAACTCCTTCATAATTCGCCTATAAAAGTTCTTTGAGATTACCACCCTATTGCCCCAGATAAGTAGATATTTTACGACATGTAGTTCCCCTTTAATTCTTTTGTATTGTTTGGGAGCGCACAAATTAAATAAAAGCATTGGCTGCAAGAGCATTGAGAAAAATAGCATTTTTTTTTTTTTTTTTGTCACTTTCTTCTGAGGACCAATGTTTCGATTTTTAGCCTGAGTTCAGAGGCCTTCCAACATTAGCCACATCATTCCCATAGGCAAGAAGTTGTGTGTTTTCATAAAATATCGCCCCACCATTATCTAGCTGAGCTCTGTTTCTGGCGGTATGAAGAGCTATGTTAAAGAGTAGCCAGTTGATTTCCATATCTGAGACCAACTCCTCCCCCTTCCCCCCCCAAAAAAAGGAAAAAAAAGAAGGTTCTGAGAAAATTTCACAACACTTCATAGTTGGTTTTGTACATTTTTCCAGTATAATTACCTTGGTAGAAATTCTCATTCTAGCCATTCCTTCGCATAGTTCAACCCCATAACATTAACACATGGTGACTTAAAATCGATGAATATCATTACGGCGTATTTGACCTATAGCATTTGACTATTGTATTTACGAACCGATATCATTAGCTTTATTACGATACTAAACTCTGCTAATACAACGAGGCAACATATTCACTTAATGTTTACTTCTCTGTGTTCGATTTTTTCGATTTTCAAACTCTTTGTTCAACACACACAATGTCTTAATCGTTGAAGTAGGTTTCTGTAACCTATGTTTTTGTTATCGCCTCTGATAGAGGATGGAGACTTTTATTTCAGTTTATTATGTGATTTTTCGTTCGCCTCCGTTTTAAAAAAAAAATCAAGAATACCTTATTATTATATTTAATTAAAAATAATTGGGTGGTTATAACTTAAAAAATGATGGATTATTTATTTTTAGTTGGTGCAATTCATTTATTTGCCTGCCCTTTTACAAAAGTAGAAGAAAGTTTTAATCTTCAGGCTATGCATGATATAATTTTTCATAAGTGGAATTTAACTGAGGTATTACTGGGTCATATTTTAGTGTTTATTTTTTATTTCATTAACTTATTATTTTAGATCATCTAAATTACTTTCTGATTTCTAATTCTAATAAGCTGGTTAATTTTAATTTATAATCTATTAACATAAATGCATATATATTTGGAAGGTTATATACTACATTTGAGAATTTTAACTGGATATTGACATGGAGAGTATAGGCATAGCTTAAAAATGAACTGTTACTTTTTATTGACTTTTACAATTTAGTCAAAGATTATCTGACAGTTGGAAAGTCAATGTTGGAAAACAGTATTGTATATCGTGTTGAGTTGTTGTACTTAATATTTTATTTTGTTTACTCTTTAAGATTTCTTTATGTTTGTTTGTTTGTCTTTTCAATTGTAGGTTCAAGTTCTTATCTGCCATTCTAACATAGGTTGGCATGTACTCACTGACACACAATGTAGAAATGGTCAAACAACATAGTCTGTTATTATCTGACAGCATAAAGTGATTTCTATTTATATGCACTTGACCTCCGACTTTAACTAAAAAGGAACCTTAAAGGATTTTTTAACCTCTTTTAGTTAGAAAAAGTCGACTGCTGTGATTCAATTGAATCTGTAATAATAATAGTGTAGATTTAAACTCATAATAATAGAACATGGTGTGTGTAAGTAAGTATATTGCCACCTGTCGTGTTGGTTTGACACTTGTTTACTATTACCCAATTTGTTCTATCCTATGTTGGATATATATTGGATGCAAAATACCTGAGGTTATTACATGTATCTGTTGCACAAATAATTGATTGCCTATATAATAAGCAATATGTATTGCTGCTTTGCTTTAATAGTAACAAAACTAAAAAACAGTGTCTTAGGATTTTTTGCCCTACATGTTCCAAAGATAGTCTAGTTTCACCTAAGAGTGTGGCACATCTTTATATTCTATAATCTTCCACTCGAGAACAGATATGCCAAAGTAAGGTCTATTGTCACTACTACTTTGCATAGTAAAACAATTATGAACCTATGAGGTGCTTACTCAAAAAATCGTTCTTTGGTCAAAAGAAAAATGCTAGATTTAGATTTAATAAACAATCATATCCTGAAATTTTACTATTCATTCTATAATAGCCTGTATATTATTATTGTTTAATAATAATAATAATAATAGTTAATTATTTAAAACCTTTTTCACTTTTGTCATTGCAAATTTGTATTCTCTTTTTATTCTTGAATGTAATTTCTGCGTTAATTTTCAACTTCTTTAAATATTGTATAATTTACAATGGAAATATAACTTGTTTAATTTGAAAATATTTTTCTTAGAAACTGGCTCATTTTTAAAAATGGGTAGAATGCTATCTCAATAAATGTATTTAATAAAGTTAGTTTTAAGAGACTAGGAAAATTAGTTTAAGTTAATGTTTTACTTTCTGCTTTTTTTCACTTCGGAAAATTAATTCACTTTCTTACTACAATTTTTTTAGTTAATCACTTTTACATTAGTACATCAAGCTTGCCGATGTTTCAGACATGTTCTATCCATCTTCGGGGGTCTATATTTAAAAAATATATAGTTAAATATATTGTGACTTTTCCTTCGTCTTCCCGCGTCTTGAGCATATTTCAAGAGTACACTTTCTCTATTACTTTGCTATGGTTATCCAGCGAGCATGTCTTCGTCCCTAGATCAACTATTCATTATTGGACGCCATTTAGTGTCATGTCCTATAATGGTGCTCATATGAGGACAGTGCAAAATACATGGAGAGTATTTCTCTGATTCATACTGATAGTCTTTAGGGCATATGGGTACTAGAAAGGTGTTTCCAGATCGGTTATTTATACCAAAACTCATAAGTTACCACATTAGCCTGAAGTATCTTCTTTGACTTTATCTTGTCTTATGTCAAATCAATCAAACTCAACTTGTGTGCATGTGAGTTTAATATGTACATGTGCTTAGTGATACGTTTTGTATAACTTAAAAAAATCCAAAATCTCTTATAATTTACTTAGAAAATAATCTTTGTGTATAAAAGTTAAATTTGATTTTGTTCATTTTAACCTCTGTAATTAATTGAAATGGATATGACCATATATTTTGAATATGTATTAAAGAAGTATAAATTGTTATAAATATTATGTTTTTAACATTTATACTTATGTATGTTAGATATATTGCTAAAACAAATTTTTTGGGAAAAAAAGTGATTCAACAGAGAAAGTACAAAATAAGTTGATTCTTTTTACTGATAATGTTTAGCTAGGTAGAATGATCACTGTTGAAAAAGCTTTAACTTATAATTTTAGGATTAATATCTTTATTTACATAGTTTATATCATGTTTATTAACTGATTTTGTAAAATGATGTAGCACAGTTGAAAACATTAAAAATTTTGTCTGAAAGCAAACCTTTTTGGGTAAATATACCAGGCTATTTTGGGTTATTTATTTAGATTTTATCTAGGTTTATATAAAATTTAATTAAACTTGTATTGATATTATTGTGTTGTTTATTTCAGTATGATCACTTAGAATTTCCTGGTGTTGTTCCTAGAACTTTTGTTGGGCCTTTGGCAGTAACCCTTATACTTTCCCCAGTTACAACATTATTTGAAATAACTAACATTTTTTCAACAAACAAGTTTGTTTGTCAGTACTTAGGTAAGTACATTTACTTTTACCTTTGGTACATCATTGTTGGTAAGTACGATCCATGTTGTACATTTTCAGGAAATCTTTTCATTATATGAACTTTTTTAAAACTTAAATTAACTTCAAAGAAATAATTGTTTAATACTTTCCAAATCCTTATATTATTGAATTTTTCACTCAATTTTGATGGTGATTATTACTTTATCAGATCTAGAATTATTCTCAAGTTAGTCTTATGTAGGTTATCCCATAAAATCACATATACATAAACATAACTTTGTATTAGAAGAATTTTTAATACAAGGAACTCTTGTTTCCATTGGCTTAGTACATAACAGAATTTTAATGTCTTTGATAGTTAGTGATTGATATTAATATCTTTAAGTATTGTTGATGTTTTCAGTTTTAGAAATTAAATAGTGGATTAGAAAAGGTAGAGACTGTCTAAGAGCATATGGGATTTATAGGTTCATTAGTAGTTATAGACCAAAAATAAAGGTCTTAAGATCAAATCAAATGGCCTTCGCTGATGATTAAGCTTTTATGCCATTAGCTGTTATGGTGTAAAATGAACACGACTAATTGCTCAAATCAGAGAATCTAAAGAAAATGCCGAAAAAATGGGGTTTGAAAATCTCTTTCACAAAAACTAAAATAATGACTATTCCTGAGAATATCCGAAAACAATGGAACAAAGTATGGAAAAATCAAGAGGATAAAATTATTTAAGTATCTTGGAGAGGTCTTCAACTTATTTGAAGAAAACAACAATAAAATCAATGGAAGTTACAAATTTTGACTACAAAAAATATTTTTGATCAGAAAAATATGTCTATCATAGCCAAGATGAAGATTACAACTCCATTGTCAAACCAGTTCTCATGTATAAAATAGAAAAGGCCAGAATTCCCAATTTTAAAGTTTCCAAAAATGGAAAGAAGAATTTATGGACCCAGAATTAACAGAATACCAATTAAAATCTAATCAATAAGTTTATAAAAAATCTGGAAACTACAATATGAAAAAGGAGACTATTATAGGCGGCACATTACACAAATGAGTCCCGTATTAATGAATAAAGTTGTGAAAAATTACTTAATATAAAGAGACTGAAAGGTTATTCTAAACAACTCAATGATAAGCAAAAATAGGATTTTCGTTTTAATCTAATTTTAAAAAATATTTTCTTTTTAGGAAGTTAGATAAATAAATTTCTTTAAATTTTTAAGGTTAAAAAATGTCAAAAGATGAATATAAATTATTCTATATTTTTCTTCATACTTGTACAACGTTTCAGGATTATCATCCCATATTCATGCACGTTAATAACCCTCATACTTTCAATTTCACTATTGAAATCATGACGTCCATATAACATGGTTGAAAATTGGCAGTATTGATAAAATTCCTCATATCCTTTCTTCTCTTAACTCTTACCACCCTCCCCTTCATTTCTCCGTTGAAACCGAAACTAACTTTTCCCTCCCCTTTCTCAACCTCGATAGGGTTGAATTTTATCAATATTGCCAATTTTCAACCATGTTATTTGGACGACATGATTTCAATAGTGAAATTGAAAGTATGACAAGTATGAGGATTATTAAGGTGAATGAATATGGGATGATAATCCTGAAACGTTGTACAAGTATGAAGAAAAATATAGAATAATTTATATTCATCTTTGGAAGTTTTTTAACCTCAAAAATTTATAGAAGTTAATCTATCTAACTTCCTAAAAAGAAAATTTTATTTTTATATTTCAAATTGCATTGTTTTGACAATTTTCAACCATGTTATATGGACATGATTTCAATAGTGAAATTGAAAGTATGACAAGTGTGGGGATTATTAAGGTGCATGAATATGGGACAATCGTCCCGAAACGTTGTACAACTGTGTAGAAAAATATAGAATAATTTATATTAATCTTTGGAAGTTTTTTAACCTCAAAAATTTATTAGAAAAAAAAAAAAGTTATTAGAGCAGCTATACTCAGCGTGTGCCCCGCCGGTCTTTTGTGGTTGGCCCATCTGGTGTTACTTTATTTTAAACCATTTTGAATTTCGAGCCCATTGGAAAAATTAAGAGTGTGCTGAGCAAATGGTGCTACACAACACTACCGCACCGTGGTGTGCAGTACTATTAATTTATTCATTTATTTTTTAATTTACAGCAGACGTCTGATTGTATCACAGCAACACGTCATTTTAATATTTTCGGAAATACAGCAAATCAAGTGATTGGATTAGCCATGTGTTATATTGAGCATTTTTAGTTCCGTATCAAGCGAGCGAGACCGATTTTCTATCGAGAAAGAATATTTAGTGGTATATTTGAATATGTAAAATTTTAACCATTAATAAACTATAATATTTAAAATTATGAGAGATAGTTGACCGTGGATGATAAATGAGGAGAAGATGGTTGGGGGTGCGGTCAATGAAAAACACAAATAAGTATGATTAACTT
>NW_027105596.1:176543-182256 GCF_000696795.3 Halyomorpha halys | reverse complement strand
TTTTAAATTATTTTACCAGGTCAATAAATGAACCTGATCTAAACGTTTTTCATTACAGTAAATAGTTCATAATACTAAATTTGGTTTTTTATTAACACCTAAATAATTTGAATTAAACAACTGCTTGTTAACATAGACACTGGAACATTTTTGAAACATCAGGAAATGATAAAAAGTTATAATATACTTGATGAATCCGTTCATAGTTGTTTAATTCAATTTGTAACAATCGCGAAAATCTAAGAAATCATGACCTAATTTTTTATTTTTTCAACCTGTGACACCATGACTAAGAGGTGTTTCTGGCCCCTATGATAAAAAGGTTGAGTCCCATTGTATTAGAGCATACAAAAGAGATTGTTTGAATAGGAAGAAGTTTAGAAAGGGGATCGACAAAATAAAGGTTCTTGTGTGATATAAGATACAGTTAATTTCTAAGAACTATATTTAATTTTCTGAATGCATTTAATGTTATTAATTTAAGTGTTTTTATTTTTATGTAATGAAACTGTTTTTTATTGTCATTTTAATGGGGTGTATCAAAAAGAATGACCTTTTTTCAACCAAATATTTGTATTATTATTTCTTTGATATAAAATACAATTAATACTCTTAAGTATAGTCTATTGTTATCTGCCATCATTAACCATCTGCTACCCAATCGCTCAATCCCATGCTGATATCATTCTTTGGGATGACTGTCAAAGAACTCTTGGACCGCATTTTCAACTTCCGTAAAATTAACAAATTTTTTCCCTTGAAGGAAATGGGCCATGGATCAAAACAAGTAGTAATCCGATTGTGCGAGGTCTGGACTATATGGTGGATGAGGCAGTAGTTCAAACCCATGAAGTTCTTTAAACTTTTCTTTGGTTCGATGGGAAGTGTGAGGACAAGCATTATCTTGCTGGAATAAAACTACTTTTTGGTTAATCAAAGCAGGATAACACTCTGGCAACTTCGCTATTAAATAGAATTAAAATTTTACTGTCCTTTGAAATCTTGAGTTTGATAAAACGGTCATTTTTTTTTTATACAACCCATTAGTTTATTTTAATAAATTAGGCTAATTTAATATGTAGGAGAAATTTTACCTAAAGCAAAATTTTATTGACTACCATTTCTGCAATAACAGTGTGAATTTCTACTACAATGAACTTTTTTTTTCATGATTCTGATTTATAGCTATGAACCTATATTTATTATTTTAAAATTTGGTTTATAATTTACCACATTATTTTTTTTATTGATTTCAGTGCGTGCTGCATTAGGATGTTGTGTTCTATTATGTTTCAAGCAACTACAGAAATCAGTGAAAGATATTTTTGGGGAAGGTGTTGCGTTGTGGTTCCTTGTGCTTACAGCATCTCAGTATCACTTCATGTTCTACCTTAGTCGACCTCTTCCAAATATAATGGCTTTACCACTAGGTATATTGTTGATTTGGAATATTCACATGATTATTATTTTTCCCTAGAGCTAATATCAACTTAATATTAATACTTCAGAAACCACGTAATCCGTTATAAGTTCTTCTTGCCGGAATCTCTAATAACCTTTCAAGATTTATGCTGAAGAGGAGGCAGACCCTTGCAGTTATCCTCTGTTTGGTATAAATTATTAAGATTTTTCTCCATTAATCTGTGCTATAATTCTTATATTCTTTATAGTGAGCTTAGTGAGCCTTATTTCTTATCTGAATTGTCAAGTTCTTTCATAGTCTGAAATAATTCTGCAAAATTAATGCTATTATAGGTTGCCTTAAAGTCTATGAAGAGATGGTGAGTCTTCATGTTGTATTCACAAATTTTTTTTTTTAGAATTTGCCTAAGGGAGGTTTGTTGGTCTACAGTTGCCTCATTAGGAAGAGTACAGTATCTCCTACAGTAATTTCTGTGATTTCATCATCACTGTGATCAGAAGAACTACTTCTTTAGCTTAAATTTCTTGTAAAATAGTAAATACAATGATTTTCTTATTCTTGATGTCTTGAAATGCAATATATTTAGTCCTGCCAAATTTTATACCTAATAGAAATGCAGTAACATCTGAGTTTTTTGGTTATTATGATACTGTTCTTATTAAGCATTGCAGTGTGTTGTACTTTAGTTCTGGCTCATTTTCCTATCTGTGTAATACAGTAATCTCTAGAATAGGATTTTGGATTTATACTCCTAATTCATGTCTGTGACTGCTCGATACTTTGCAATATATTATATAGATCTTATTTCTTTTCATTAGAGCCTAAGATCAACATCTGAAACTTCTCTTTGTGCTTTAAAACAATAATATTTATTTTCAAAGTTATAATCACCTGTTTTTATTAGTCTTTCCTCTAGCTATGCTTTATATCTTTGTAAAATGTCAGTATCAGTATCCTTTATGATACTAACGTTATCCACAAAAAAAAAAACAAAAAAAAAAACAAATGAAGATAATGAAATAATACAAAAAAAACAACCTTCCAAGTGTTTTACATAACAAAAATTTAATAATATTTAAATATAAACAATTAAAAATAATTGAATTATGAAATAATATATATATATATATGTACAAAACTGAAAAAAAAAAATTGTTTTAAACAAAAGAAATAGTTATTTTTTTACTAATTTAAGTTAGTTAGGCACTAGTAAATCAACAAAAAAAATAGTCACTCACAATAGGTGGCTGAGATTTTCAATATGCGCATATCCAAAATACATCTCCAGTCTAACATATTTTCCCCGTAGATGGCTGCCTGATGCCAATAACGATGAATAGGTTGAATTATGATGAGTGAGGGTCGATTGTAAGACAATGGCCCAACTGGTTGATCGAAGAATAGTCCTGAGTCGGTGGGTTAGAGGGCCAGATACTCAGACAGCTCCAATGCTTCCTAATACTGACTGCTGACTGCCTTATCAGCATGTATCCAGGCCCTAATCCCACTGCAGTTGGTACTGTTGTATACATGCCACCGCAGCGAAGTATTTATACACATACCATAACAAACTTCCTGATTGTCCCTTATTTATGTAATGAATTCTACATAAATTTAAAATAGAAAATAGCTTGTGATTAAAAAAAAATAAATAAAATAAACTAATAATTAACAAAATCCAATTGGAAAGTAAATAAAAAAAAAAACTTATAGTTAAAAGAAATAGAAATAAAGTTAAATTGAAAATAAACGAAACTTTGGTCTTTAACAAGTAGACTTTTTTAAAAATGTAAACACGAGGGCTTCACTAGAATCGGTGACCCAATAACAGTATTCTATAGAACATTTCAATTATTCTAGGTACTTCCTAAATTTGACTTGTTGATTTACACGATCAAAAAAATCAATTCATGATTTCATTTTTATAATCATTTTTGAAATGGTTGTAATCCATCATCATGATCAGCTTAACCATAATTTTATATTTTCAAGTTTCTCCTTCCAACCTACTTCTCCCATCCAATAATCTAGTATTTACCTTAAAATTCATTTCTGAATCATTCAACGAAGTGTTAACATACTAAGCTCACTTTACAATTTAATATAGCAGTTAATCATTAAATATCCTGTGATGGAAATGGAAATTATTACAGGTAATGTGACAGACCCATTGCCTATTATAATTTACGATTAGAAAGTTAGTGATATTCTTCTTCAATATATAACATGCAAAATATATTTTGAAAATGGGAATAGCTTTTACCAATAAATATTCAAAATCTTATAATTTTTATAAATGAATGGAATATGGTCCGGGTGCGGTCAAAAAACTCAAATATTAAATGGGTATACTATTTTAATTGAGTCAACGTTTCGCTCACGTTGCAGGGCTAAAAAAGATACATTTTTATAAATCTTATAAGTTAAAAAACAAAGAGGGTATTTTGTTGATATTATTAAACAGAAAAAAAACTTGTGAATTAAAATTATCTCTCTATGTAAAACATGTTATTACACCCTTGAATATTGTATAACTTGAACTGTACATTTCCAAGTCAAAAGTTAATTGTTCCGTATCAATTATAATAATTTCCAAGTTTATTACAACCCTTTTCAAATAAAATGAAAATGTTTTTAAGCCAATTGCAACTCTTTCTGAATCAATACAATCCTATTTATATTTATGGAAATATTTCACACTATCTATTTTAACTGTAACACCTTGAAAAATTCATTAATTTTATTTCTACAGTAAACTTTTTTTTTATTTTTACAGAAATTAATATTGCAGTTTATAAATTACTAATATAGTAATGATGAGATAGTTGACCGTGGATAAATTATATGAGGAAAAGATCGTCTCAATCTTCAAATTTTCCTAGATTAGGTTCTTTTACAGACATTATAATAAACTCTTTATGCTGGGACGAATCCCTTTATAACACCATCACAAACAATAATATGTAGGTTTTAGAGCTTTAGATAAAAAATAGAAATATGAACAGAGAAATTCACAAATAGTAAAAAAATGAAATGAAATTATAATAAATCACAATAAAGTAAATTTTGTCATTATAAATTGGCTTTGATGACTTGAGACTCAAAGCCTTGTATATGTTTGAAGGCTCTGAAGTCTTTAAAAATATACAAACAAACTTCTAATATTAATTAATTAAAAGTTAAAATAAATAAAAATATATATTTTTAATAAGGTATTTATAAATTTCAATTAACAAATTGGGAATATTTGTATTTACTGTTCCTTTCGGAACTGTATGAATTGGATATTGGAAGATTGGGGAAGAATTCTCTTTACAGATGTGCTCATAGATTTGGTAGAAGTCCATACCATATGGTTTCTCAGATGTTATTCCATAGTGGCTTATTGATGGTCTGGTATATTTATTATTTTCAAGGAAAAACCCTCATTATTTTTCACTTTTTATTTAATTATTGTTTCGAACCTTTGTCCTTCATCTGGTACAATCTATCATTGTATTAGATAAATTAGATCTTATCACTTATAACTCTTTACATACATTTCTACATTTACATAATTCATAACTATTTCACACTTAAAGGGAAGATGAGGATTATAGGATAATTTAAAGTAATTACAAAAAAAAAAAAATATTAATATGATAGCTTTTCTCATATTCCATTCTTGTGAATGGAGACAGCATCCAAACCATGGAAATATGTAATAACATGAGATATTTAAGATGCACATTCTCTGGAGTACTACAGTTCAACGAAGATTCAGTGACTAAGTTGAAATAGATATTACCATGTTTATCTCATTTTATATTTGTTTTTGTTTATCATTTATTTTCATTTTTTTGGCTGTCTTATTTTAGAAGTATTTTATTTTTTACATCTAGTATCTTACTTGTAGGCCTCCCCTAATAAAGAGGTTTGTTTTCTTATTTGCTACAGGGAACAGCCAGACTGGGGAGTATATGTTTTCATTTACTAAGAATTTCATTTTGATGTATTAATATCACCTTATTTAAATTAATAATTAATATTAATATTTGCTCTGATATCTATTTTGAAAAAAAAACCGAGGAAATTTAATGTAGAATTATCGCTTAAAGAATCTTCATATTTGTTTTGTGTTTTTGTGCTTAAAATTTAGCATCTCATGTTTCTATAAATAGAGTTAACTATTACTTAGGCTTAATTTAATAGGTCTGTCGAAAAATAGTGAAGAAGCTTAGTACCAGTCACCTGTTTATTTTAATTCTCAAGTTTTTGTGGGTTCAGTGGTTAATTGTTTTAGGCTATATA
>NW_027105596.1:158914-176493 GCF_000696795.3 Halyomorpha halys | reverse complement strand
ATACACTAAGTTGGACTTCTCTTCAAATGATGTACTTACTTATAATTAGGATGTTATATTATATATGAATAAAGATAAAGTAAATTTTCTTGTTATAGTTGAAAATTGATAATTCATTCCATACAGAATATTAAATTCTGTTGTAAATTTGTTATTTATAGAAAGCATAAATCACAGATATTGAAAAATATAGAATATGATTTAGTAGGAGAGTTGTATATGAGAGGATAATTAACTGTAGTCATATTCCTTATATTTGTATGTTATTATAATGGTGAAATTACAAGTTTATTTTGACATAAGGTATCAGGGATCTTATTTTTTCCCCATTTTTCATTCTACTCTCCTTTAGTCACGTCTAACAAAAATATTGAAATAATCTTTATTATTTTTTTTAGTGTTATTGGCAGTTACTAATTGGTTGAAACAGGAACATGTTTATTTAATATCCTATTCTGCAGTTGCAGTAATTATTTTTCGTTTTGAGTTGGCTATTTTTCTTGGAATAATCATTCTGTCTGAAATCATTTATGGCCACATTAGTTTTATGAGGTATACAATTTTTGTATGTTGAAAAAGTTAATGTGTGTATTTGCTGAATTACTAATGCTGTGTATTGAGAAAGGATTTTACATTTATTGCTTAATCTCATTAGGTATGACATATTTTGATTGTTTTTACTATTCTTTATTTTACTTCTAGTCACATATTTTTTACCATCACAATGTGAAATCTTGGGTAAAAATAAAAATATGAAATGTGTACTGGTCGAGGATTTCTTTAGATTTTTATAATATGATTTATGTATTTATTATAAATAATGTTTTTATTTTTAAGAATTGTTGATTAGAATACCATCAATTTTTATAAATTTTATATTTAACATTTCATTTTTTATTTTAATCAGTAATAAAACAATATCACTTTCATGAAGCCAAAAAACCACAGGGTAAAGAAGTTTGAAACTAACTGGTTTCATATTTTGGTAATGATGTTTTTTTAATTTTTCAAAGATTATTTTAATACCAAAGAGTGGAAATAACTAACTTTGTTGTACTATATGATTATATAAACATTACTACCATTTAAAAAATCTGGTTCAGTGGTCCATCATATTACTTTTACTTAACACCCTACTTAGGTAGAAATTCATTTTTGCTGCAGACTACTGAAAGCTATTATATCTCTATACTTCCCCTTCCTATACATTGCTAATCATACTATTTCAATGAGGATAAGACCTAGCTTATATTAAAGATCATTTAATTATACGTTGATGTATTGATGAGTTTACTCAAAATCATTGTAGGTATTTTTGAGAAAATGATAAAAAAGTATAAAATCGATTACATAATGCGGTACTTAAATTCCTTAAAATGACTTTGTAGAGTTAATTCTTACAAAATCTAAAAATCTGTACTGGATAAGGAAATGCTACAATATTCTATGATCCTTGATCAGTGATTATACCAGTAGAAGATGTGGTCACAACCATGGTTACCAGATTTTGGGCTTTAAAGGACATAGTCCTCCTTTTGAAGGTTCATTCTCCTATTCTCCCTGCATTTTGAAAGTATTACAAATTTCTGGCATTTACGATGATTTAAATTTGAAAAAGAAAACTTAAAATTTCGTGAGATTTTATTAGGTTTTGTCCCGCTCTCATTGCAGTGTAGAAAGAGTGTTAGTCCCCATGAACACACAGTGGATAGGTTGAAGAAACTAACTGAACATTTTAGGTGTAAAAGGAATATTAGTAGTGAAATATGAATTCAAATAACATGACCAAAGTTTCACAAATATTTAATATCCAAACTAGATTTCTTAAAAAAAGTATCTTCAAGTTAGATATATTGATAAGATAATTTATTCAATTTATAATATGATTCCTGAAAGCAATAAATTATCTGTTTAGTTTTTTAAAAAAATTCAAACTGATCGATACTTTTAAAAATGTTGACAAATATTTGTTTACTTTTTAATGAAATCTATATAAGCAGTCCCCAATTTATGTTGCCTCATTTTAAGTTGTTTTGAAGTTATGTCACTGACCAATTTAAACCACAGACCATTTTATGTCAAAAAATTTCAGTTTTTTTTTTTTATGGAATGAAGCTGTTAAGAAATCAACTTTAAATAAAAATATAGCTCTTAAAATTGGTTGTATATTTATAAAAGACTTTAAGATAAACTACAGTCAATAAAATATTGGTTAATATGTGTATATACAGAAGGACTCAACAATAGTCAACATATTTCATTATGTTGATTAAACTTGTATGATTATTTAATAAACTATTGATATTAAATTAGTACCACATGCATCCATGAAGGTCATGAATGCAGTACTTTTTATAAGGAAGTACTGTTACTAGGCCAATGGTAAACTCTTCATATATTATTGTGTCATTATTCCAGTTCTGTTCCAAGGTATAATGCAGCCATCAAGTAAATTAGATATTATCATTTTAATTTACTACACCTCCTTGACTAAGACTATATGAGTTTAAGATAATATCTCAAAATTTAACTCTCTCCCTTGAGGAACCTATGCCACTAGACAAGTGTACCAAATTAAATTAATTACTTATGCAAATTAATCAGCATTAATTCTCCTTTAAATAAATAAATTTAATTGAATTGGAGGGTCGTAATAATATATACATAAAAGTCTGGATTTACTATTTATATTGAGTTTTACATTTGTCCTCTTTCTTTTAAAAGTATCCTTCTTTTTTGAAAAAAATTTCCTCTATCTCATAAATTATATTTGGTCACTCTGGTCACAGCATCATGCTCAACCTTCAGGGTTTTCCCCCCAAATCCATTGATAGGGTCAGGTCCTACTCAATAGAAGTTGAGCATGACTTAAATAGATCAGTAAATAATTTTATTTAATATAACTTTACAAATGACCATTATATCAATGAAATCTGCCTGAGTAATAATAAAGCAGGACATGCATTCTCGACCAAAAATCCATCAGTAAATTTTTAATAAGCATTTTCATCGATTAAGTTATTTAGTAGGTTAGGTTACCTTTGATGTGCATGTACAAACAAAAATTCTATTATAAATTCTTAGTCAGCATCCTTGATAAACTAATATAGGACCACTATTGTGAAAAAAATATCAACAGTATTAAACTATAACAGTGTTATTTTTGACTTGGAAATATGTTATATTGAATATTATATTATTTACATTATTATTAGTCTTGAACTCAGATAGGTTCCTGGAATGTTCGATTAACTCAGTATTTACTGTAAAAATTTGTAATGTATATTGATTCTTATATGGTTTTCATTATGTGTTAGTTTCTCCATTTTTTTAGAAGCTTTATCTTTATAAAACCTTTTTATGAGTTTATTTAAAGTAAATGTATTGATAAACCTGACTTATCATATCAAATTATTTGGTTTTAATTTTTTGTTCTGTCTTATTTAATGTATAACTCATTTAATAAGGATTTTATTTTATATGTTATATATATTTTTTAAATTTCTTTCAGAGCTTTGAAACTTGGTATTATTTCAAGTCTGTGTGCATTACTAGTTACTGTTATCATTGACTCAGTCTTTTGGAACAGACTGATTTGGCCAGAAGGAGAAGTATTCTGGTTTAATGCTATTATGAATAAAAGTTCTGAATGGGGTGTATCCTTTTACCTGCAAATTTAACTTATAATTAGAACCACATTTCAAGGAACTTTAATTCTCATTTTTTAAATAAAAAGTATTATTTCACATTAAAATTATTCATAAATTATTATGTTACTGAGGGGTTTTATCTTCTTCAACCTCCTTTTTAACAGATTATTTTCAAAGTTGTACCTTACAAAAATGTACCTTTGTATTCAATAAGATTGGTCACAGAAGTAAACTGGACCAATAAAACTAGTCACATCATGCTAAAATATTCAGGTGGTTGTTTGAGCACTATCCCCTGTCTGAATCAAAACTTTGTCCTCATTCACAGCCATAAAAACAACTTGTAAACAACAGAGATTTACAAAAAATATAATTAATATCATAAAAAATGTAAACTTAGGATTATGAATAAGTTTGAAGACAAGATATACTGTTAAAATGTGTCTAAGGCCTCCTATAAAGTTGGAAGTATATTAAATTTTTGTTTTAACTTATATTATATAGTAAGTGTTGAACCTTTAAGATCAATATTAACCCATGACAGAGTTTAACGTTTTGTTTCAGCAACTGTATCCTTTTCTACTGTCAGGATAACAGACCCCACCTATAGTGATTTAACTGTGTAGTTAAGGATTACTGAAGAGGCCATGTTGTCCGATTATGTTCCGAGAGTATATGGTGAGGATCTAGAGTGCCAGGTTTGGAACGATGTGGGTTTTATTCCCATCTAGAGTTGTTAATAATTATTTCTTGTGCTGGTTCTTACAAGGTGGCTACCTCTAGGTAATTGTCAGATTTTGGCAAAAGGACCACTGGGCCTATTTGTCAGACCAGTTCCCCCCACCACTATCAGTATAGCTCACATAAGATTTAGAGATGCCATCAAAAATTATAGTTTGCAACAAGAACAGAATGGAGTAATGCTGTTTTGCTTTAATAGATTCTAAATTTATTACCTTGAATGCTAGTGGAGGTTTTTGAAAAACCTAGATTTTGTAAAGAATTTATAGACATTTTAGTGAACAAATTCATATGAAATCAAGATGAGATACCGAAGTTCGTTTGAGGGATAGAGGTCCTCATAAGAAAGAAAAAATCTTCCTAGAAAAAAAAAGGTACAAAAGCAGTGGGCAAGATAATAAAGAAATAATATTTAGTATTTATGGTTGTCAAATTTTTTTACACCTAAAATTTACCTTGGGCACGTTATCATTAATAGAACTCTAAATCATGATTACTCATAAAACTTTCAAATCGTAATGATGTTTATTTTCTTTTTATTATATAATTTGTCTGTAGCTAACATCAAAAATAAGAATACCGGGGTTATATTTATGTGTGTGTGAAAAAGAGATAATATTACTTACAATCACTATTGATTATCAGATTTTAATAACATATGCTTTGTTATCCCTATTAATACACTCAAGAAGAGACTGGTATTTATTACACATTGTTTCATTAGAGTCAGCTGCTGGGTTTTATTATTATTTCAAACATCATTGATGTTAAGGGAAATATTTAGATTGGTCATTCAGTTTCTTGAGATTTTTTAACGTATCGTTTATTTAACTTCTCCTCAGATTGGCATAGCTTAGTAAAGCAGCTTTCAACAACTTAATTGTCATTTTAGTAGTTATTACATATGTTAGTATAACCCTTAAGTAGGTATTAAGATTCCCGTTTTCTAAGAAATAAGTTGTCACAGTATCAAAAGCAACAAACATGATAGTGTTTAAAAACATAATTAAACTAAGCCCAGAAATATGATTTTAAAATATTAGTATGAAATTTATTTTGCTAAGCTTTTCCTTAATTCATTTATAGACATCACCATTTCTATGGTATTGGTATTCTGCTCTCCCACGAGCATTGGGTGCTAGTATAACGCTTATACCTGCTGGTATAATTGGTGAAAAAAGAACAAAACTGGTTACCTTGCCTGCTGCAATTTTTGTTTTTATGTTATCATTTTTACCTCACAAAGAGTTAAGATTTATTATTTATACTTTCCCGTTATTTAATATTTCAATAGCAGTTGCTTGCAATAAGATGTAAGTTATTTTGTTGTCTTATTAATTCTAACTAAGATTATTTTATAACAATACTATATTACATAAAACAGTAAGTGTCAAATTAGTGTAGTTTGTGATATTTAATGATTCTTTTTTATTTTCATAAAAAAAATACAATTGAAGGTTCTCTCTTCAAGGAAAATTACAACTTTTTAATTAATTTTTTGAATGAACAGAGTTAGATATAAATTCTTGATCTATTCAGTCAAAAAATTTAAAAGTTATAATTTTCTTGAAAGAAAGAACTTTTAATTGTATTGTTTGTAAAGGTAATGGAAATGTACTTAGCACCACTGTGAAGTTAGAGATCAACATGTTCATCCACAAACTCCAAAATTTTGATCTGATTTTGCTGGATCATAACAGTGGTCTTTACTCAATCTTTTGATCTTATTGTTAATTTTCTAACCTACTCCAGTACACATAACGCTATAATTTCGAATGGGATGGAATAGTTTTTATTTTTTATGTGTCCTGAAGTGTAAATTGTCAAAAACCACAATTTTCTAGAGTGTTTGATGAGCTGCATGTATGCAACTCACTGTAGTGTGGAAAATCAAATAAACCTAAAGAACAGAATTGTGTGGCATTTATTTATAAAGGTGTGATCATCATGACAGTCATTTGAGTCTTCTCAGCTGGTCTGGCAGATGACTCTCAAATCATGTCTTAATATTAATACGAATTTAATGCATTAGTCTCTGATATGCAAGTGATCATTACCTCATTTACTTGGCGACATATTTGCTTTCTTCAAATAATTATGGGAATGATTTATTACATAGTTTTCTTATTCAAACATACCAATTTAATATATTTCCTGTTTTGTTTCTTCCTTCTGTGTTATTTACTATGGGTTATTTTTTATTAATTTTATGTTAGTAAAATACTCCTTCCAACAACAATATACCTTAAAGAAAATAAACTGATGAAAAAATTAAAATTTTCCTCAATAATAAAGGCTTTGAGGAAAATAAAACCTCATCATTTAAATTAAAAACTGACCAATGATTCATCTTCAATTTACAAGGGAAGAAGAGTATGGAGATGGGAACACTGATTTTAATGAAACTGGTGATACTTAATCCAAAAATATTAGACATGTGTCAAAGGTTCTTGCCAATATGCCCTAGGAGTCTAGAAAAAAATATTTTTTTATATTATGGTATTCTAGTTTTGCTCTGCGTGTATTTAATGGTTATTTTATACCAATTGATTTGTTTCTTTATGCAGAATAAGAACACAACATGTTTTATTGTATTAAATGTGTATAAATGATAACAAAATTACAAAAATAAAAAGACACTTCTTGTAAAGTAGACACAAAAAGTGTTGGGGAAAAATCAAGTAAGATTCGTTTTTAATGTCTTCAAAAATTTAAAACACAAATTTTCGTATATTTTAACTGGGTGGCTCAGAAAAATATATTTGGCAGTAACCTATGATGTAGGTACACAATTGAAACCATGTGGACCTCCTGAAATGTATATATATTTTTTCTTATTAAGATTCATACTTAATGGTTTGTTAGAGAGCCAAAGACGAATCTTACTTACTTTTTCTTGGAAAAAAACTGTTTGACCTACTTTGTTTTTGTATAAATTCAAACCCTTTTTAATACAATTTGACAATATTTTTTTTGTTATTCTACATCAGTAAACAAGTATATTGATTTATATTACTATTCCTTTGTGTCATAATAAGAGCATAGTACAGTAATTTGGCATAGTATTAAATTTCATTCAGATATAATTATAAGGAATTTTAAATTATTTTCATTATATATTGTTAAAAAAAATAACCTACACAAATATATAATTTTTGATTTATATGAAAGTGATGATGATGACTCGATTTTTCTCCAAAACATGTTTTGGTCTACTTTACTGGAAATGTCATTTGGTTTTTGTAATTTTTATGCATTTATACTTGTTCAATACAATTAGCTATGTTTTGTTCTTATTCTCTATGAATAAACAAATTGATTGATATATAATATCCATTAAATACATACATAGTAAACCCAGAATACCATAATATAAAAAATTTCAAAATTATATACAATTTTTTTTTCTCAGCTTCTAGGGTGCAATGGTAAGAACCTTCAGACATGGGTCTAATATTTTCTGACCTAGTATCACCAAAAAAAAGTTTCATTAAAAACACTGTTCCCATGTCTGTAGTCCACCCTTGTATTACATAAAACAGTTCACATTGCACAGGGTGTCCCGGTATACATGTTCATCCCCTAACCTTGACTATTTTCCAAATTTTGAATTGATTTTCTCTGGGTTTTAATAGTGGCATATGGTCTATCTTTTGAGGGTATTTTCAATTTTCTAATTCTCATGCAGTTCTTCTCTGGTGCACCTGACTCTGGAGTTTCCAATAGGAGGAATTCATTTTTTTCTTTAAAGATTCTGGTTGCTTATTTAATTTTTAGACAATTTTTTATTGGGCACTAAAAAAATTCTTTTGATGATTATGGTAAATTTTTGATAATTTGCTTATGAAAGTTTGGAGAATAATAAAAAAAACCTGAAGAACAAAATTGTTTTCGAATTTGTCATCATAATCGAGGCATTTATTTATTTAGTCGTCTTAAAAAATATAAAATATGTTACGAAAGAAGTCTAAATATGCTTTAAGGCTGCAAAAATATTCAAGTATACTATTAATGTGCCAATAATAAGTTCTGTGGACTTAGAAATTAAAAATTAACAAATGAATATGAAAATAACTTTACCTTTATAGATAAGAAATACTAAGTTAGCAATGAATTGAAGAAACTTGGGAAAGAAAATTAACAATGATTGTATTTAAAAACTAATTGACTTTAACAAAATAAATAAAACAGAGATGTATCAATGATGGACTTATTTTTTATTAGGATTAATTAAGTCCCGAATCTTTCATAAAAACCTTTTCCTTATAATAGTTTTCCAAGTTTCTCTTACTTTGGCCTAGTATACGAGTTATACTGCCTTTAAGTTTTTCATAGTTTTGATCTTTCATCTAACAACAATCTTGTTTTCTGATAATTTTTGTGTGTTTGGTTAAAAAAAAGACTAAGAAATTGTTAATGAAAGTGAAATTATTTCTTACCATTGTATTGTTGATTTTTCATGCATGTCACTTCATACGCCCTAGATCTTACTTTAATTGTATTTCAATTTTTTTGGTTTTAACTTTATTGAAATCGTCAAAATGTGAAATTTCAGGGAAACTTCTATATAATAAACATCCAAAAGGTAGATGATTTTATTAATTATATTACTTTTATTAATAAATTAGTTTTTTTAATATTTCAAAAATAAATTCAATGAAACGAATCTAACAATGATGTTTTGTATTAAATTTATAATAATTTGATTTATACTGAAAATCAACTTTTCAATTAAATGTTGTTTTACTTGGTTTTAGGTGGATTAATCGCCATAAATCGATGACTCGTTGGGCTGCTAGTGTTTATATTGTATTACACATTATAATAAACATAATATTATCTTGTATTTTATTACGAGTTGCATCAGATAATTATCCTGGAGGGGTTGCTGTAAGTCGCTTGCATAGGCTTGTTTCTCCTGAAAATCAGGTCCATGTTTATATTGACAACTTACCTGCCCAAACTGGAGTATCCAGGTTCACTGAAATTAATAAAAATTGGATGTATGTATATTGACATTTTTAAATGTAATTTATATGCCAAAACATTTTAATTATTTGTGCCTTTATTTTCCAGTTACAACAAAACTGAGAACTTAGCATCAGGCAGTACAGATTATTTAATATTTTCACATTTATTGTTGGAAGCTAAAAGCAAATATTCTCCAAATTTAAAACCTTTTACCCATTCTCATGAAATTTTAGATATTATTGATGGATTTTCTCATATACATTTCAATTATAATAGTTTCCCACCTTTTAGAATTAAGTCTAAACCAATGATATTTATATTAAAAAAAATCATTGTATCAACAAATATTACTGAAAACGATACATCAACTTTAATTGAATCTGCTCATAAGCTTGTAAAAAAAAAAAGGATAGTTAAAAAAATTACTAGTGATAATTTCAGCATAACAGAAAATGTGATACATTCAGAAATTTCTGAAACAGTTTCTGAGGAAAATTTGATACCAGCAGAAAATATAAATGAAGTAAATTTACTAGAACCAGTAGATGGTGTAGCTAAGGACTCTGAAAACAAAACATTTTCTAATGAAAATAGTGAAAGTTTTACTGATGTTAAAGATATGTAAATATAAAATAACTTGTTTCTTATGGATTAATTTTACAATAAATAATTTTAAAACTGTTAAAAGTAGTTTTCATTTTGGATATTATAATTTTTCTGTATTGTCTCATTCTTGTAATAAAATAAAAAGCTGTACTTCAATTTATCTGGGATCAGGTGTGTAAAATGTTGACTTTGTATTATAAAGCTCTGGGAAAATTTTTTTCTTAGTTTCATTATACTAAGTTTTTAAAAACAGGCAATGGCTCAAGAATTAATAAATAACAACACATAATGATGTCATCTTCAGATCCTTAGACCATCGACCTGCACTGCTTTATTAGTCAGATAAATTGTAATTTATTTGTTATCTTAGATTTGTTCTTAAAACAACTTCAATATTCTTTGTGAATGACAGAAATTTAATTGTACTATCGTTAATATCTAGATAACAAATTTGCAAATTAGAAACTTCAATTCAGACTTACCTACTCCTAGTCAAAAAATTTTGCCAGAAATTATAGATTAGTGACTATATAGTAAATTTACAAAAGAAAAAGAGGTAGGCTCTAATCAGACATACTAGATTACAATTAAAAAAATAAATAAACAACAATTTGGGCCTTTAGTGGTTGGTTGGATATTTCAGCTGTAGTACAGTTTTATGAGATTTGGGAAGGCTAACTTAATATTATTAATTCAACTTTTTGTACATCATCTGGACCAAATGCTACATGCTGCTCTACAGTTTCATATTTTCTGCTTACTTCAAATTAATTTATTCAACAAGTATGGTATATATATATATAAATAATTTTTTACTTTTTTTGGAAACTGTAATTTCTTAAGAAATATGATGTCATTTTTTTTTCTTACATATTTGTTGGCAATCATGTTTTACTAATATGGTTTAATAAATTTGTTTTGAATTATAGATCATCAGATCAATAAACTGTTAATAAAATTTTGGTTAGTGTATTACCTTCATCTGTTCCACCTCCCTTAAAAAATGTTAAATGTGCTTATAATCATCAGATTATATGAGGGCTGTCCAGAAAGTAACAGACGTTTTGCAATAAACAATTCACAAATTGAAAAACTCAAAGTTTATTATATACATTGGAAAGGTACACTCCTAAGATATTTTTCTACATAATCGCCATTCAAATTGAGACATTTATCATACCGTGGCACAAGTTTTTCAATACCCTCTCTGTAGAAATCTGCCACCTGCGATTTCAACCACTGGTTTACACCAGCATGCAGTTCGTCATCGGTATCAAAGCGCTGTTTACCGAGCCATTTTTTCGTCACTGGGAAGAGGTGGTAATCGCTTGGCGCCAAATCCGCCAACACTTCCCATCTAAGAGTGCCCGGGTACGATTGGCTGTGTGTGTATCTGCGTTGTTGTGAAAAAACAACACCTTGGTGCTAAGTTTTCCCCGACGCTTATTTTGTATGGCCTGCCATACTTCCTTAGTGTTTCACAATACCTTTCTGAGTTGATTGTTGCTACACGTTCCAGAAAGTCAACGAGAAGCACTCCCTTGGAGTCCCAAAACACACTAGCGATGACCTTTCTTGCTGACAGCGTTTGCAAACACTTTTGTGGTTTCTTGGGAGAATATGTGTGCGCCCATTCCATCGATTGCTGTTTAGTTTTACAGTTGACATGCTTCACCTAAGTCTCATCCCCGGTTACTATATGATCCATAACTGCATTACCATCTGTGCTGTATTCTTGGAGAAAGGTCAGTGCTGCAGCAACTCTCTGTTTCCTATGGTCTTCCGTTAGGATTTTTGGAACCCACCGAGCACAAAATTTGTGGTAACCAAACTTCAACACCAGAATTTAGTGCACCAAACTTTGAAATTTGGGGAAAATGTTCCGATAGTTCTGTGATCATGAAACGATGGTTTTCACAAATTTTGTCATTGATTAACATTGCCAGGTCATCAGTCACAAGACTAGGCCTACCACTGCAGTCCTCTTCATGAACAATGGTACGGCCATTTTTAAAACCAATGCAACATTGCCTCACTCGGCTTTCACTCATTATCCCCTACCCGTAAACAACACAAAGCTGACGATAAATTTCAATTGGTCTATTGTTTCGAGCCAACAAAAACCGAATCATAGTGTAAATACAACAAATACCGTGCTTCACAAGTGGTGGGGTTTTCTATTACAGGGCACATTTCGACGACTCACAGAGAGCAAAGTGAGGAATGCACAGTCCTCACGTTACAACAGCTGGATACATACTGAATGTAGGAATGTTCGGACACCAAGATGGCGGCTCTACCACCACCCAGGCCAAAACGTCTGTTATTTTCCGGACAGCCCTCGTATAATAAGAAGATAATATCAATTCAAATTATATGGTTTCTATAAGTTTTTCTGAAGATAGTATTTTTGAAATTTAATCTCAGAATTATAGGATTTTGATATAATGTAAGGATAGGAATTAATTAATATATATCGTACTGTATTAACATTGGCACCTCAGAAGACATGACTTCTTGATCACATGCCCTTTCCTTCATCTTTGATCCAATTTTTCTCTACTCTTTGAATAAAAAATTATTAAAGAGAAGAGAGATAGATACATTTTCAGTGATAGAATAAACTACGGTCAAAAATGGAAGGATGTTAGAATATGACCATTGCTTAGAATTCATGAAAATATATATTAAATAGAAAACTTTAGTAAAGATTTATAAGAGGATAAACTATCCTTTTTATCCTCTCATCTGCAACATGTTGATCGATGAGTTTGGGCACAATGCACTGCACTCGATGAGCACTAAAAAACTTCTTCTTAAAGTTCTTTTAGATAAAAAAAAAAAAATTACGGTACCACACGGGGAATAGGATGGTACTACATATTCCGTAAACAGATCCATTCATAATAACATGGTATTTACCAATTTTAGTAATTGACATTCCTGTCATTTTCAAGATAATTATATACATAAAAGTATTATACTTTTTATTTATTTAAATTAGGATTACAGTATTAAATAGCGAAGCAGTAAAAATTATGACATTTTAAGTGTTATTTTCAATCTTTAAACAGATAGAATTTGAATGTGTAGAAAATAGTATTGATTAATTAGTGGAAATTGAATGCACTTCCAACTTCCTTTTTTATGAAGGCTTAAGAGTTAGTTCCTGTCCTGGAATGACTATTGATTCCAAATTACCCAAAAATCCATCACTATCCTTGAATATCATGATTCAATACCCCTCATATCTCTCATTTTCCACAATTTTGATTAGGGTTGCCTTGTATAAAGTGGATTACCTAGTAGGCAAGAAACATGACATTATATTTTTGATTAGCTTCCCCATATTACCTGATAGTAAACTGAGTTATATTGGCTTTACTTTTTTTTTTTTACTAATTTTACATATGTCTTATTTATTTTGATAAAACCACTATATAAACTCAGAGTCTACATTGCGTAGCCATCACTTGTAAATTCACTAATGTAAACCTATTTAATATCTAAAAAAAAAAAAAAGGAAAAACAATTATCAATAGATTATATAAGTTTTCATATTTTTTAAAAAAATAATGATAATAGTGAGCATTCTTTAGTTGAAATTTGAATTTAATATCAGAAATTATTATTAAATTTTATATGGAATGTTAACAATGAGAGAATAGCTTTAATAAAAACTTTATTCACTTAATTTATAATACATACATTAAAAACATTTTATTTTTTAAAAAATAAGTTCAACAAAATTAGGTTGAAACCTTATCTTTAAATAATTTTTGAATAGAACTAAAAATATTCAAAACAAATTACAATCGGGTCAAAACCACATGACTAAAAACTTATTATTCATGGGTAAATGATAAAGAAATATTTACAATGTAATAAAGAATAATCAAACAATAAATCAGGAATATGAGCTTTTTGTTTTATGTTCATGAGTATCTATGGCAAATTGATGGTCTAGGGAACAGTTTTACTGCCTAACTAGGGAACTGAAGGAAAGGAAAACAAATATATATATATATATATATATATATATCCATTAGTTCACAAAACAATTCACTATTGAAGAAAAAAAAAAAGTAGAAATAATCAAACATTTCAGGTACTATTTAGGTAATTTTCCCTACACAGCTTGTAATGCAGTTCTTTACAATAAAAAGTAATAAATATACAATGTATATATTGGATATCTATCATCATAAGAATCTGATGAAACTATACTATTTTAGAAAAAGCATAAAGAAATATAAAAGAAAAATATATTAAATACACTTGGTGTTTAAACCTTTACATATTATTGTTTTTATAAACATTAAATAACAAAAGTTATTCTAAATTTTAAAATAATAAGTCCGATACAAGTTGATACCAGACAAAAATTATAATTTATGATATAACTGATATGAGGAATAGCATACACACTATGAATTATATCATGAGGCCAATAATTTACTTATATGACTGGATAAGAACCAAGTGAAAATTTCTAAGAAAAGAAATAAACTTAGTACTGAAAACAAGTTAGGCATAAAATGTATGTGGTAGAGGAAAGGGGGCCATAAACATATTAGATCATAGTACAATAAAAGGGAGAGGGATTGAGTAATGGTGACATGGATACTGAAAAATGGGTATTAGCAGATTTGTGATGGGCCATACATTGTCAACTATTATTTTAAATCTTTAGTATATAAAATTATGCGTGACAAGAGGAAGGTGGTAAAAATAGTATGACATAATATACCAGTTAAACTATGCAAATGAATTCTTAACAAGTTACACTGAGAATATGATCACAATTCAGATTAACTATTTACTTATATTGTTTTAACAGATAATTACATGAAATCATATCTACTTGACTCTAATCAGATGTTTCAACCTTCAATTTTTACAATATATTATACATAAACTTGTCTAACAAATTATATAACTGTTTTACTAACAATATTGAAGAAAAACAAAGAAAGTTACAAACATAAGTAAACTAATAATTTAATCACAGAATCAATACTGACATAAAAACATAGTAGGCAGCCTAGTGACCAGGAATTTCCAAGTTAATTTTTTTATTTACATTGAAATTTACCATCAAAAGATTCAGCAGGGTGTCAACCAAAGTAGTCAGAAAGAATTCCCTGATTTTTCACAAACCATTTTCAAATTTAAAATACTTATTACTTCAGTAAGCATTCGTTAATTAATAATGATTATCCATTTTTTACTTCTTAAATGCAATAATCAACTGTTAATACAAGTAAACTTTAGTTAGGGATAAGGATTTTTAGTTATTTATTGGACATTGATATTTAGAAAAATGGCCCAATTTGTTGCACGGTGGTTTCTTACTTCTGGAAAATTTGTAAAGATTAATCATGTACATGTCTGAAACAATTTACATTTTGAACAAAAAAATGATTTCAAGAGATTATTTTTTTAGGGGTATAATGGTACTTAACTATCTTGAAAAAGAAATGGTGCGTTTTTTTCAATTAAAAAAAAATATGATTTTCCTTAGTTGTTAGACACCCTGTTCATCATTACTTTTCATAAGCAAACAACAGTATTAATTGCCTAGTAGCAGATGGATCCTGTTTTCAAACCAAAAAGACAGATAATAAAATAAACATGGAAGAAAAGCAATCAACTGAATAATATAATCCTGAGAGAAAATATGGAAAAATAAATATAGGTAACATACATTAAGCAGTAAACAATTATGACCATAACAGCCAGAAGGTAAGTTTTGAAGAATATTAGAACTAGGATTTTTAAGCACTAAAATGGACTTTTATTAATACTTGCGTGAATAAAATGCAACCAAAGCTCATATTGCAATTTCAAGCACAGAAAAATTAAAAAAAGTCCTCTTATAAAGTTACAAGTTCCATATATTCATAGAGAATTCTGTTTAGTAACTCTACCTCAAATAAAAGTGTAAAAATAAAAAAATTGACAGAAGGGGTAATATGCACCAACTAATTAAATTTAGGAGGCGCATATGTCAGTGTATGTATGTTTGTGTGATATTTTGAAAAAATCAAATTTCCACTAATTTAAAGACATATCTTAAAATAGCTCTGCCATGGAACAATGAAGTGGTTTCCCTTAACTACACTAACTGACAGTCCCCAGCAGAGATGAGAAATATAAACATTCGATTAATCTTCTTCAGTTCAATCCTCCAGTTAACAATCTTTTTTGCTATATTTAATTCACCATAAAAAACAAAACCAACTACAACAGGCAAATACATACAAAAAAACTATATAATTGAAAGATTATCAAGAAGATAGACCAATAGTTGATTATGCGAAATATTATAATGATTAATTTTTAAAATGATTGAATTTTTTATTAATTATGTTTATCTGCTTACTTTCCTTAATTTTATATATACAATAAACATTATCATCTTGGATTTGGAGGAAATAAAAAATAAAATATTAAACTTATATCACATTAAACAAGTAAACAAAAAATAAACTGATAGAGAAGGGTCACAACCACTTCCTTAAATGTATACTTGATTATCACCATGGTAAAAAGAAATAATAATGAATAAATAATTAAATTGGAATGGAACCAGAGAATTACAACTACCATATAAGAAGTAAAGGGATACAGGTAAAGACTTCAACAAATTTTTTATATGAAATAGCACTAATTGAATAATAATTGCATAACTAACATTAATAATAATAATAATAATACAGTTATTTCTAACACTAGAAATAAATAAATAAAAACAACTTTAACTGTCATTTACTCACATCTTCAAATATTTCACTTGTATCCCTTCAGTTCTAACCCAGTCATATAATTTTAGAACCACTTTAAACTTTGTTTAGAAGGATAATGACACAACCTTCAGAGAACACTGTAAAAAGCTCTAATTATACATGAAATTTATTAAATAGAAAAACCATTAAAATAATAATCACCATTTTGCAAAAATGAACACTATTTTAATTTAGTTTAGGCGATTCAAATTTAATTAATTAATTGTTAATAATTTGATAAATAAACTTGGAGGGAAATATATCTTTAATTTAAAAAATAAAGAAAGCCTTAAAATGATCGCAGACTCTGTAATTTACTATGGAATGCAAAATGACTAATAGTAATAATATATTAGACTACTTTAAAATTATAAATAAATAAAAATGGGGAAAATAAAACAAAAAACTAAGAAATGATTTCCAGTTCCTTTTTATGCCATATAAATTATTTTTTAAAAAAACAATAATTCAACCCCTATAGTATTGTTCCACCCTGTGATTACTTAAACTTAGGTTTAACTGATGTTCAAAAGTGTATTTGTTCTGATTATTATGATCTAGAACGTGATCTTGAATGTGAATGTGATCTAGATCGAGAACCAGAGGTATAACTACTTCGACGAACAGGTGAATATGTTGGTGAACCTCTTCTACGAGGTGAATAACTTCTGCTACGTGATCTACCTCCCCGCTCACCACTACTTCTATCTTCACTTTCTCTACCATAACCTGAATAATCCTCTTTGACTCGAATATAAGATGTTTCCCCCTAAAACAAGAAATTATCATATTTTAATTTAAACTAACTTGATATGTCTGATAA
>NW_027105596.1:155989-158854 GCF_000696795.3 Halyomorpha halys | reverse complement strand
TATATATATAGAGAGAGAGAGAGAGAGAGAGAGAGAGAGTTTACACAATTATATAGCTTAGTACTAAATACTTAAGAACTATTATATCTTTTCTTACTTTCAGTAATTAAATCACATGGAATATTTCAATAATTCACTCAACGTACATATACTCGAAAATGTTCAAGTAAGCAGACAGTATTAATACTTGTTGAAAATAACAATAATACTACACCATTTGTTGCATATTTTAACTGAGTTTTTATGAAGTCAGTATATAAATAAACAGTATCATACATATATATTATATTGTAAGTTAGATCCCTTTTCTGGCTCACAGGAGCAGTAGATTTCGACAAATAAAGTATAAAAAAAAAAAAAAAAAGGGAATTTTGTGGAGAAGTGATAATCTCAATTTCGATTCTTAAATATTTACCAGAACTTCAAGAAAAGTTATTAAAAAAGGTGAGAGGTTTCAAAACTCTGGTAGTAGTAAGTTAACGAATTGGAACGATGCAAATTGGGTTTTAAAGATATAGATGCATACATCAATTCTTGGATATGTTAAAATGGAATGTACCAGACCCTGAGTTTTAAAGTACATATAAAAAAAAACTTTTTAAGAAAACACATTAATTAATCAAGGGTCAAACCTAATTCTAAGGTTAGCTTCTAATGTACTATGGGATACTTATCAAAAGTTATTTTGTTCTTTTCCATACCTAACCCTAAAACACTGCTAAATGTGAATGCTACTCAATAAAAATGGTATTAAATACAAATAGGTTAAATAAAGTGTTTATGTATCTATTACAATCTGTCCGTTTATAAGTATATGAAGATTATTTGCAGGAACAGCTCAGTCAATTTTACATTTAATGGCTCAAATTATTCAATGAGATCCTGTGAATTTTCTGAAACAAGTCAAGCTCATGTACTGAAAATGATTGTATCAAATTTGTTTGGTCTGTCCTTTTGTAGGTATATAAAAATTTGTTGAGCTAACGGCTCTTTAAGTATTGTTGATTCTATGATAGATGGTCGAGCAGGATGATGATGGTTAGTTTTTGGTTTTCAACTGCAGTTAGTGCTATTTTAAGGAGAGTGGATTGCATTGAGTATCCAGGTCAGAACCAGACAAGAAAGGGTTAATGGGGGAATGTTCTTCTATGAAGTATGAAAATTGTTTTTGTACTAGGGATTCCAGAGAGAGGTTTTGATAGGTTAGAGAGAAGAGAAATAGGATGGAAGTCATGTAGTGTGGAATGATTTGAAATTTTATATAATGAGCAGATTAGAACAGTTTTCCAGGGGGAAAGGAATCAATATTTTTACTTCAAAAAGTTGTGAATATGGTGGAGGACAGGAATAAGGATTGGGAAACAAATTTTAATAAATTTAACTGGAATATTGTCAGGGCCATAATTTTAAGGATACTTGTCATAGAACAAGTGAGAGAAAAAGGAGTTTTCTAGGTTAAATATTTTCTGAAACTGAATTTTTATGGTTTTCCATCATTCTTTTACATTTGCACTTAAAATCGAGTTCTTGGTGAATTTAAAAACTTCTTATTTATTTTTTTTTTCAGTTTTTAAAAGATAAATTCCTAAACTATAACTCGTAATTCTGATATATTTCTAATTCTTGATATAAGAAAAAATTAATATTTATATAAACTGATAATTTTTATAGAAATTACATTTTTAAAAATGAATCCCTAATTCTGATCCACTCCTAATTTCAATTTTTTTTCCTAAGAGGAAGAGTTATCTAGAGGTAACCAACCTATTCCAACCATGGTGGGGTACAAGTCTTCATTTTGTGGAACCCCACAGAAATAAAAGTTCACTCCCCAGGCCGCATTCGAACCGGTGCAGGAGCAGCCACGAGGCAACAGGTACCTCAACTGTACATATTCAAAAGGAAGAAATAGACCCCCTAAATCTAATTTTCAAATAACATATTTACAATAAAGTAAACTTTTGGCTTTACCCCATTCAAACCATGTACCAAAATAACAATAGTTTTAAATATACCAACATTTAAACAGTCCATTCAATTTTATTCATAGAACCAGTCTTATATATATCATAAATCACATTCTCTAAAATATTTCATCACTCTTTAAAAAATTTCTCTTATTCAAAAAAGCATGAGCCTATTAAACCAAAATTGGCCATGCCACAGCAAACTGTTACCTTCCGAGAATGCGATTGTGTCTCATGAAGTTCTCGAGGATTATGGTCAGACCAGTAATGAAAGCTCTGGTTGTTCACAGTGGAAATGAGCCTCAGTGTCCATGAAAACATCTGTTTCCATTATATGTTGAAGATCTGCTCGCATAGAACCCTGTAATTCTCTTAATCTTGTTCACTGAACTCCTGAACCATCATAATATTGTATGAATGCATTTTTTAGGTTCAAATGAAGAATATATCAAACAGTGCAATCTGATGTTCTAAGAGCTGCTGGGTGTTTCCAAGCTTATAGGCTAGGAGGATCATCGCATTATGAGCTAATAAATCAGCTCATAATCCCTAATGGGAGAAGGGGATTCTGTTTTATGTAAAGATGGTCCCTTAATATTTTTGAACACTGAGATATTACACATTTTTGTGAACTGGTTCTGTATTTTCTTAGTTAGTTCATAGATAGTATAAACATGCAGGTTGAGGGTAAGTTATTTCCTGCAGGACATGGAATTATATACAATATAGCATTAACTTATACTGCAAAGGATGGTTCCTTCATGGAGAATGTGGTCCAATAAGGATATTTTCAATAAAAAGTAAAACAACAGGATAAAATTAAATGTTTCACAATATGAAACATACAAATATAATTACTTTAAAAGTGGCATTAAAAAAACAAAATAATAATATATAT
>NW_027105596.1:148332-151277 GCF_000696795.3 Halyomorpha halys | reverse complement strand
GGGCCTCTACCTCTCTAGTGCTCGCTTCTATGAGATCTTGCGCTATTTCCACAAACGAGCGCTCTCTCGGAAATCCTTCCTTCTTCCCTAGCTCCTTTGCCAACTGTATCTTTAGCACCAGGGATAAGAATTGCATCCGGCCTTGTACCTGAATTGTTTCCATCATTTCACTCAGTTTATCTTGAATTCTGTTAAAGCGAACCAGGAGTTCCGCGGCATATTGTCCACTAAATTGTTTCGGTTTCTTTGTCTCTCGGATCATCATAAATATGTCTTCCTCTGGGGCCCACCGTCCTCCTCCAAACGCCTTCTTTAATCTTTCCTTGATAACTCTCCAAGGGGTCTCTTCATCAGCCTGAATTTGATTTAGGATGCTCCTCTTGACTCTGTAGACGACCACTGCTTTTAAAGCCTCCGCATCTTCACTATTGAGTAGACTTTCGATAGACTTTGCTTCAATTCAGCTTATTAGTCGGTCACCCCTTTAATGAAGTGGCTCAATTCTCCTGTTTCCCCAGTAAATCGTTCGAGGTCAGAAACGGCCTTCCTCAAGTCTAGGGCAGTTGCTGTGCGTACTTTTACCCACTCAAGTGTTGTGGCGTGGGCTCCCACTAGAGACATTTCCGGTAGTGGGGCAACCTCCGGGGGTGGAGGAGTCACCTCCATGGGTGGTGGGTTTTGAACCCCATTTTGGTATAAAGCTTCCAAGTTCAAGACTGCTTGTCTAATGATATCGTTGCCCTTACCAGCCATTATTTTTTAAAAAATGAGAGAATAGAAAAAAAATATTGAAAGCTGAGAAAACTACAATAAAAAAAATCTTCTTTAAAGTAAATATTATTCCAGTATTTAATGTCCCGGGTTTTAGCACCAGTTAAGTATTGGCGGAAGCAAAATGTCAAAAAAGAGAAGAAGGAATAAAATACTAGCTTTATTGTGTTCGCTACATCTCTTATTAACCCTCGATCAGCTGATCCCCTCAGTCAGCTGACATCAAAATAACAGCTGACTCAGACCATATATATATATATATATAGTCATAGCACAAAGAGAAAGAAACTTTTGGGGCACCCAGGGTGCCCCAAAAGTTTCTTTCTCTTTGTGCTATGACTGGCCTTATCTGGCTCTATTCGTGTAAACATCTAGGCTTATCTATTAGCCGTCTATGTCATCAGTTTCAGTTGTCCCAGAATGACAAAGAAGTGATAAAAAAGAAAGTTTTTTGGTACCAGAAGTACCAAATTGTAGTATGAGTCAATAAAAGAAATTATAGTGACTTTTAAATTATTATAAGGAAATAAGAATTATATTTCAGAAGAATATATATTGTTACAGTTTACTTTTTTTAAGTGTAAGTTTAACCTTTCAAATCAATCTTTTCTTTTTTAAGTAATATCTAAAAATGTAAATTGAAATAAACTCCTTTTCACCCTATGAACTGGTTTTTATGTTTATTACAGCATTTTAAGGAAGGGAGAACATTTATTCAGATCTATTGAAAATAAATTAATAAAAGTCAGATAAAGAGTGAATGCTGACTTATTTGCTCAGAAAGACTGTTTAAAACTTGACTTAAATCTACAAAATGGAAACAATGCACTTTATGCTCTAAAATAAATTAGATAGAGTGGAGCTAGGAAAAAGATTGAAGTGAAAAAATGCTTTCTATAAAACACTGTAGTAAAGCATGGAAATGGAATTTATTTACTTAATACAGCTAAAATTGAAATCACTGAAAATGACTATCCATTTACACAGTTTAATTATTACTGTATCACTTTAACTTACAGGAGTGAATAACTTTTTATTTATTGTTTAAATAAAATTTTTAAAAATAAATAAATAAAATATATGGAAAAACATATTGAAATTTTATACTTACTTCATGAGATCTGAAACGGGAATCATCCAACTTTTTAAATGCATACTTCATATCATCATACCGTAGAAATTCAACTACTCCAGTACCATCTTTAAAAACATCGGCAAAACACACATCCCCAGCTTCACGCATATGATCCTTTAAGTCTTGCCAACTGCCAGAAGGTGGAAGACCTACAAACAATTATTTCACATTATTAATATTACTATTAATAAAACATCGCATTTTAACTACATTAAGACTAGATAGAAGTGTAAAGAAAATATCTTTTTACTCTATGAGAATGAAAAAACAATATTTTATTTGAAGTATGTATCAAAGTACAAATGGAGGGTGGCAGTAGCGCGCCTGTCTGCCAACCCAAAGGTTGCGGCCCTATCTGGGATTTTTTCAAGCATATAATTATACAATACTCACTCATAGCCTCCCCCTGGGCATTTATGAGGCCCGTCAGCCAATGGGTGGCACTTACAAAAATAGGCATGGCAGTGACAAACCCATCCTATGAAAACCTCGTCATGAAACATGCGATGTATTTCCATCCAGTACATCGCGTGAGGCCTTGGATCTCTACGGTCTGTCGTACCAATAATAATAATAACAATCAAATTACAAATGAATATATGAAGTATGTATCACTTACTACCAATTTTTTCCATCTCTCTGACAATTTTGTGTATGCCACACCAAAAAAACTTCCACTTTTAACCACCCTCCATGCCAGGGAGAGGAGAATAAATCATACACATATTTAACAAGCTGACCGAAACTGAATTACTGGAAGGTTGGCATTGATACTAAACAATACATTTAATAACTGAAATCGACAAACAAATATTTAATGGAAAAATGAAGAAAAAAATCAAAACAAACAAAAATAACTGAGTTCCTAAGTAAAAAAACCGTGCCCGTGTAGACATATTTCCGTGACAACGTATACTCTATGCTAATATTACATAAATATAAATTAAAATCAATCCAATGTTATATATTTGAAATAATAAACCAGTTCACATATTGAATTCAGATATTTATTTTTGCTTGGTTATACATTAATTAATTT
>NW_027105596.1:147833-148282 GCF_000696795.3 Halyomorpha halys | reverse complement strand
GTCCCGATTTTGATTGCTCCCATCCTATCTGTGACCTTTAAATACTCCCGAGTTACCCTCCTGGATTTTTCCTTTTCCATTCTTCCCCGGGCCTTTTCCCATAACTTTCTCCGAGCAACATGGTTGTTGTGTATTTCTTCTCCGTTTGCTGCCATGCACTTATAGTCCCACTGGTGTCCTCGAAGCCCAAAGAGGACCTCAAATGGCGAGAACCCCGTAACTATATGTACAGAATGATTGTATGCCACAATCGCCTTAGGCATTGCCACATCCGGTTTCAGTCCCTGGTCAACCTGATATAGTCAAAGATGGTCTCTCAATGTGCCATGAAGCTGCTCAATGCCTCCTCTACTCTTAGGGTGCCCTGGTGTGTAGAGATGCCATATTACGTCAAGGTCCTTCATTTAATTTCGTATCATGGCATTGTCGAATTTTCTGCCTGAATGTGA
>NW_027105596.1:139297-141107 GCF_000696795.3 Halyomorpha halys | reverse complement strand
CTTGGTTATACATTAATTAATTTTTATACATATGATATAATATCCATATGTTAAACGAAGTCAATTTCCGTTACGGGACACTTTTTCTAACATGGCATCCCGCAAAATGATTTATAAGACGTTGTCACGTCAAAATCTACTTCCGTTACGGGACACTTTTTCTAACATGGCATCCCGCAAAATGATTTATAAGACGTTGTCACGTCAAAATATTTTTTATAATATAAAATATTCTTAAAAAAAAAAAAAATTAAGTAATCTGAAGATACACTGTAAGAAGAAGTTGCACTGTAATCCTACATAAATTATATATGTAATCATTCATTTATGTATTAAGTATATAAACACAATTAAATAGTAATAGAAATAATGATCATTATGATGCATACTGGAAGAAAACATTATTTTTCAACATACCAGTCACAATAACACGATATTGAGATCTTCGAGCTGGAGGACCTCTACCTCTCCCACCAATCCCACTCCCCATACTTCCACCTCGAGATCTGTATCCACTTGGCCCACCTCCTCTAGGGAACTCAACTCTCAGCCTATAACCATCATAATCATATCCATCTCTAGCATGAACAGCATCTTCAGCATCTCTGAAACATTGAAAACTATGTAATAAGAAAGTCCCTTTCCTTTAGTAAGAAAACTAATTTCATAACGGAGTTTGGAGAATATGAGCCTGTACCTGCAGCATTAGAGATATTGACAACACAATTCAATGAATTTTATAATTTAAAGTAACATCACATACAAATCATTAATAAATCATGATAATCAACAAAGATTTCTGATAAATTATTAATATTAAAATGACTTTCATGATCAATATAATTTTAATTAAAACTGTGTTGAGGTACATTCTCAGACAAGATTAACGAAAGTAATGATCTGTGGTTCAGCAACATTAAAGCGTGTGGGAAAGAATTACGATATCACCTTTGAAATGATACATATAAATTTACAACAATCCTGGTCCTATCCTCCTATTGGTGCGATAGTCCAGACTTCAGTGGTAATATCTCTCTCTGTCTGCTATCACCTCTTCTCCAAAATCCAACTGTTCATCCAAATTCCTCCAAATTTAAAACCCATGTTACTGACAACATTAACATTCCCAATTAAAAATACAAAAATATAATATAATATGTAAACGAAAAAATATAAAGGTGGTTGCATTAATGTTTAGATATAAAATTAAAACTAAATATAAGATAGAATAAGGAATAAATTATTAAATAAAAATTAATTATAAGGGTATAAATAAGAGGTAGAATCATTCAGGCAAAAACCACTTACATACGTAATAATCTAAAGTTCACTAATTTACAGTAATATTAAAATTTAAAAACAATAATAGTAATAATGAACTTTTTTTTGTCTGACTTCACAATTATAAGAAGACACATACATACATTAAAAATTTAATCATTCACACACAAATATATATATGCAGCTACGTTTCCTTTCTAACACTAATACTATTCTTTGAAAAATAATTATACCGTTCATTAAGTAATCTCAATGTTTGAAAATGTAATAGGATAGATGTGCAACAAATAGCAAAACAATTGAATAATAAAAACTTCACACAAAAATCATTGAATTGATTGAAATTGTACTATCTCTACAAGCAATATGATTAAACTCAATTTATCATTAAAAAAAGAAAAGAAAGCAATTCAGTTAAATATAAAAGTTTCCAACACTAAAATGTAACTTGTTGAATGAAATCAAAGATTTAATTGCATAATATAAAAAAAAAAAAAAAAAAAAAAAAAACCCAAAAATTTGGGGTTAG
>NW_027105596.1:136352-136991 GCF_000696795.3 Halyomorpha halys | reverse complement strand
ATTTGTACATGTACATGTTAGAAAAAAATATACTAATTTATATGGTTATAAATTAGTATATTCTTTTCTTGATACAGGAATCAAATTGAGATAAATAATTTAAAAAAAAAAGAAAAAAGAAAATTATTTATTCCACAGAAAATCATTCATACGAATTTTTCAATGTATGATAATTTAATATTTTAGGATAACATCAGTGAAGTAAAGTGACATTTATATAGTTATTGTAGTACCAATGACTAGCAAAGAGATTATTCAATGACTTATAGAAGTAATAATAGCCTTTGAACAACAAATAGACAGTTTAAATCTGAGTAGAGGATAAACTCTAAAATAGCACAGTAATAACTGCAAAGCTTGGTTCCTCACCCCTGACCCCCATTTATGACTTAGAATGTAAACAAAAATATAGTACAGACATATAATTACAATAAACTGATTATTAAATAGAAATACTATGATTAGTGGGATTAATGATTTACATTTTGGTCATTCATGCAATATTGATGATGGTCAAATTCAAGCTTAACCACACAACACATGTCATGGAGATTAACTATAAATCAACTCCAGGTCAAAGTTAAGATAAGAAGATAAGTATCATATACATCCCACTTTTTATTGCAGTATATATATATA
>NW_027105596.1:126049-136302 GCF_000696795.3 Halyomorpha halys | reverse complement strand
TATATATATATCTTTATTAATCACTGTACAATGTTACTGCATTTTTATTATTTCAAAAATTCGAAGTGGGATTAGTGGACTTTTGTAAGCACTCGTTGTTTACTATGTTGTTTGTTGGTAAATATGTTTATGTTTAAATTATAATAAGGCGTTATTAATCCTCTCTCTTTTTTCAATATTCACTATCATTCCAATTGATCACAAACTGTTTAGTATGCAATCAAATATGACCATGGAAACACGAGATTTGAAAATTTTTTTTATGAGTTTAAACTTGGACACTCAACACAAGCTGCAAGAAACATTACTATAACATTCAGGGAAGGGTGTTTTAACAGATAAGTGTTTTAAACGAACAGACCACTCGCTGGTGGTTTGAACAATTTTAGATGGTAACACAGATTTGGAAAAACAACCCAGAAGAAAACCCTTACCAAACAGTTAAAGGACTTGCAACACAACTGAGTAGAACAGTCTGTGTATTGACAGTTTTTTTCCACTTAAAGACCATTGGTAAAGTAAAAAAAGTAGATCCATACCTCATGAACTTAATGAGCGGCAGCAGCTGAAGCCTTATTAGACAAGCATTTCACTGCTTACTAGGCAAAAATATTAGCCTTTTTTCAAAAGAAAAATCACATGTGAAGTAAAAAGGATTGTATATGACAACAGGAGTTGGTCAGGTCATGGTTAAATATCGACAAAAGACAGGGACACATACCAAAACCAAATTCATCCAAAAACATGATTGGTTTCTGTGTGGTGATTAATGGCAAGAATAATTCATTTCTCCTTTTTATCCTGATTTAAAATCATCATATCCATATTGTACTGCAGTTACAAAGGCATAATGCACCAAAAACTAGTCAAAAAACAAGCTGCATTGTTTAATCGGAAAGGACCTATACTCTTACACAACAATGCCAGACCTCATGTTTCATGACAGATAGTGAGGAAACTAAACAAGCTATTTCACGAAGTTATTCCATACCCACCTAATTAACAAAACTTACCTTCAACCGATTTTCATCTTTTCATTTATTTGGACAACTTTCTTAAAAGTAAAATTTTTTAAAATGATTATACGCGCTCTAGGAGATATCAAAATTTGAAATAAACTAATTCACTTGATACAAACATCCATGGATGGCAGTAATGCTAAAGTGTATATTAATGGTACCCTTAGTCTGAGTATTCCAGTCACTGTTGGTGTTAGACAAGGGACACTATTCAACCTTGCACTACATAGTGTGATAGGGAAGCTGAACTCCAATGGGGACATACTGTATTTATCCACTCAAATATGTGCATAAGCTGATGATATTTGCTTAGTGGCAAGAAATAAGCGATTTCTAATTGATTTGTTCAAACTGTTGAAGGCAGAAGATGAAGTGTTTGGTTTAGAAGTCAATGAAAGCAAAGCTAAGTACATGTTTGTAGGTTCAGGCAGTGATTCAAGAGCTAGAGAAGATCTGTGCGTTGAAGGTTTCTCTTTCCAAAAAGTTAAATCCTTCTCCTGTCTTGGTGTGGAGCTTAACTGCAAAAAATGAAATATCAGCAGAAGTGAATAGAGGGGTTATGACAGATAACCGGGCTTACTATGCAAGCATAAAACTCTTCCAGTCATAGCTGTCGTCACAAACGACAAAAATAAGGTTATATAAAAGTTATTTAAGACCACTAGTGATGTATTCTGCGGAAACTTGGGCCCTATGCATCCCCTCAATAAAGCTTTGAAAATCTTTGAGAGGAAAATTCTCAGTAAAACTTATGGACCTGTGTTGAAAGAGGGTGAATCCGGAAGAACAGCGAACTATATGAGCTGTATGGATCTTGTGCCATTGTCTGCTTCATATGAGCAAGCGGATTGAATGGTTGGGCATGGATGGATGGATTAAGAATGCAAAAAAGAATTCTGCTTGGAAAAATGTAAGGTACCATAAGGACAACCTCGGAGATGTTGGGTTCAAGATGTGGAAACAGACCTGGAAAATCTGAGTATAAGGAACTGAAAGAGGAGAGCATTGTGCTGAGAAGACTGGTGCAATGTTGTCATGGAAGCCAAGGCCCACCTCAGGAGGCTTTAGAGCTAGCTCGGGCTGTAGAGCTACATAGTTAGTTATAAATAAATTAAATGATAGTAAAATAATAAATAGAAAAAAATAAATTAAACTTATAAGTTAAACGAACTAAAATAAACATCTTAAACTCAGGCCTACTTATATAAATTATTTACGATCAGCATAGAAAACTCCAGCCAGGCATGTCCCTCTCCGGTGGAGGAAAATAAGCTTCATTTCCAGAAGATCTTAGGGACTCTCTCTCAACTGTTGTTACTGGTGATGAAAACCAGTGAAGGCTGAGCAAAGACGCTATAACTGGAGACATTCAGAGTTGAGAGGAAAATCAGGTCATTGCTAATATAAATATTTATAAAAGGTCTCTGGGCCACTTCTGTTTTGACCTTCAAGGATGAATATAGGGATGGATGGAGCAGGATAGGGATTGTGCTAAAGGATTAATTCTATATAGAATACATAGAAACAAGGTTTTACTTGTTAAATTTGATTCCTCATCATAATTCAAGTTTAAAAGAAAACAGCAGAATACAACAAATACACGTACCTAAATAATTCCATTTAACTTCTAACCTGATTATCTTCCAGCTGGAGAGTATTTTTAATATTCATTACAATTTTTTTGCAATTCAAAGTTTGGCTAAACTCTCTAACAAGAAATCTGTTTCATTCTTTTCACTCCATAAATCACAATTCCTATGTTTCATGAAAATAGAAGCAACATATAGAAATTAAGTTCAGAACTAATGAAGAGTTACCAAACTATTACAGAGTTTACTGTGAATTCCCAACTTCTTCGCAACCATACTATGTCCCCAACATATTCCCAAATGTCCCAACTGGCAGAAATTCTGGAATGTTACAGTAAGCTCTTTGAGGGGCTGTTTATTAATGGTATTAGTAATAGGACAGGCTCTGATAATTACCTTGGATTCAGGCAAGATGTATTCCAAAGATCTTAACAAATAAATGGAAGCATTTACATACCAAGTCCCGAAATTCTACAAAAATTAATAGAGAAGCTTAAGTACAGGAGTGAAAAGCCTAGTACGCACTTAGATTCAATGTTCCATTGTTGCATCTGAGCATTTTCTGAGACTCCTTGACATTGAATCTGCGAATTTGGGTTTTTAATAGTTAGTATTTCGCAGAGGTTTTGAATCTCTGTCCTAAACAGGATTCTCAAACTTATTGTTGCGCAACAATCTTAGTGCTGATGTGACTCTGATGTATAGCTATCCTATCCCACCATTAAGGCTTGTATTATATTCCTGCCCTGTTTTTCAGTTAAAAATGTGGACTACCAATTCCAACTTATGGTTAATGTAGGATATTCAAATCAATAGATGTTAATAGGACGTCTCCTCGGAAGTGTTCTAAGATAGAGCTAAAAAAGGAGACATTATGGCCAGGTTAGCAAAGAAATTTGAGATGATTATTTCAGAAATGGAAAAAAAAAAAAATCCATACCTTAAAATGTAACAATTAAATTCGGTCCTATTCATCAATTCTCTTCATATATTTATTTCTCTCATCTATATGCATGTTTATTCTGCACATTAAAGTGTCAGTTTAGGAGGAAGAATAAAAAGCTTATGGAGTTAAAAAAGAGTGATGCTTCAGTTAAAAAATCTAGATGATTTGGATACCAACCTCTGCTTTTCCTGTTATTGTTCAGGGAATCCCAAGGAAGCAGACCAACTGACTCCAATGTAAGTATTAACCTTGTGCATGTATTGACAGATGAAGTTTAAAATAAAAAAAAATTCAACTGCAGTTTTCAATTTTATTTTTTTCTAATAAGTTTGGAAATTATAAAGTAAAAATGAGTTTCATATTATATATATAGTTGACCGTATAATTTAAATTTAAGAAGATAGTCAGGGTTACAGTCAAAAAAGAACAAATAGTTTTTAACTGTTTAATGTCCAACGTTCTGCCCCACTTTGCAGGGCTTCATCAGAGCTGTTCAAAGTGATAGGTTAAAGACCTATCGCATAAACCTACATAGGTTTAACCTATCGCTTTGAACAGCCCTCATGAAGCCCTGCAAAGAGTTGTGAACCGTCGGGCATTAAATAGTTAAAAACTATTTGTTCTTTTTAGACCGCAACCCTGACCATCTCCTTATATTTAAAATGAGTTTATTTTTAATTTTTCCAAACCAACAATAGCTAGAAATACTAAATTATGCAATACATAGGAAATTAAATATTCATGAAAAGGCAAGATGTATTTTTCTGAATATAAACAAAAAAAAAATATTATGCTATTGAGAAAAACATTTATTGGTCAGTTTTGATTGTAAAGTGTGGAAAAGAGGTGAGGCTTGTATTAGTAATTACCACCCCACAAGATATATTGTTGACTTCCTATCGACAGTGTCACACAATGTCACCTTTTTTCCCCCAGTTTTTTCTTTAAAATATCATCAAATAAAATTTATGCACTTGTAATTAGTTGCTGATATTATAAACTAAAAGACACAATTTAAATTAATAGTACCACTTGAACAGCACAGGATACAGAATGCGGATATGTACTATGGAAAAAATTGAAGAGCTATTAAAACTTGAAAAATTTGATATTTTATACCTTTTTTTTTTTTAATTTCAAACTACAGTGTGATATTAGCTGTTTTTTTAACCCTGTGAATTATCAATTGTTTCTTAACCTGTTAATCAAAGTTCATTGGTCAAGATTTGTCGTTAAAACAAATTTTTTAGTAAGTTCCAAAAGTGTAGGGCTAAAAAGGAGCACTCAAAGCTTCAACTAGAGAATAAAGAACATTAAAGAATATTATTCAAAATAGTTTTGACTTTATTAATAAACAACTATTACAGCAAGACGAGAGTCTTCAGCTCTGGTTCTAACCATTAACGGAACCATTATTAAGGTGCAGATTGAATTTGTTGTGTCAGATAACATCAAACGGATTGCTAAACAATTTATAATTGTATGCAACCGCACCAGGAGAACAGATGGGAAGTGAAAGGGGTTTACTTCCATTTGAAAACAAATGTCATGTAGACGATATCATTTGGAAGAATAATTACTAAACAGTCAAAAATAAATTTAACAATTTTCATTCTAGATCGAAGATTTACACTCTATTTTCTGTAGTTCAGTCATCTCATGATTTATCAATTAGACAATACCTTTTTCATAATAATGGACATCATTTATTTTTTTAAATGGAATAATACTTTAAACTAAATCTTTATTTAAAAAACATGTTGAGATCAATTGAAAGTCCTGAATTGACTCTACATTAAGAATAAGACTAGAAAATATAGAATAAAGTCAATGAAGGCCACTGGTTAACAACTTAAAAGAATGGAGGACTCCTATCATCCAATTAAACTAATACACCAGATGAAGAATGACAATTCATTATACTAAAGCCACCAAATAATAAGTGATATATAAATAAAAAAGAAAGTATGTTTACAGAACTTTGAAAAGGCATATACAATCAAACACTATTTGAATCTGAAAGGAAACCTAACTGTGTGCATATAACAAGTAAAAAAAAACATGACATCCATTTCAAATATTTAAAGGATTAACTATATTTAATTAAAAGATGCTACGAAGTAATTAACAATATTTCCAATAAAAAAAGAGCAAGTAATAACAAGGTGAACTAAAAAAACTAAACAATTCAGCTGAATAATATATAACTTTCTTACCGAGAATCTTCAAATTCAACGAATGCAAACGGTGGACCCCTACGATTCTTGAGGTCCACAAACGTGACCTTTCCAAATTTATAAAATAAATCTTGTATGTCTTTAGTTCTAATGTCAGGTGGTAAGTTACCGACATAAATTCTACACTCATTTCTACCAGACATAGCAACTGCTTGCTATCAAACGCCGGTAATGTATTTCCAATAATATCAGAAATTCTCTGCACAAACTTTGTATTTAACTGCAAAACTGTAATAAATATAAACCAACTTCTATCTTACACTACTTTCGGCTTTAGCTATTGTTTTGATAAAGGTTCTAACATTCTAATTCAACATACCCCATAGAGGTTCGCAAATGTACAAAAAGAATCTTTGTGAGATGCATAAAATGAAAAATAAAAGTTTTTCAAACTAAATATTTTAGATAAGATAATCACATAAATGATTTTTTTAGTCACAAGGAAAATGGATAATATCAAAACATTTTACTTCTGTAAGCATAATTGCTTTTAAATTAGTTGTAGAGTTATCTAATCACTATCCCAAAGCCTAAAACAAACGTGTATTTTCGTTTAAAACCCAGATATTAAATTTTTAACGTTCGTAATACACCCCCTTACTATTGTTTAATATATGGGTAAGTGAAATTAAAGATAAATACATAAAATAAATGTTATATCTTAAAGGGAGGACTGATTTAGATCATTCTTTTTAGTTTGGTAAGGTTTCAGCATCTATGCTTGTCCCTAATCTCAAAAAAGTAGGGTAAAATTTATTTAAAAAAGAAATCTTACTTTGTATATCAGACAAAAAGTAAATATTTCATCGTTTATATTGTTTAAGTTCATAATGTTTATTTGTAAGGTATTTATAATATAAATTGTGTTACAATTCTTTATTGAGTCAGAATTATACGTAATTTAAATAAATAACAGAAGAAGTAGAGAGTGAATTAACAAGCGATCATGAAACTAATAACAGACAGTAAGGTTATACCGTGTGGTTCTGGAACTGATGACAACAGCTGGAGTTCATGAACACATTCGTTCCCTATTCATTTTGCTATCCAGTCCTGAAGATGCTGTGGGGATTTTCTGACCCGTTTGCTTTTCCTAAGTTGTTTTTAAGTCGGGATCTTGGTTGAGTCAGCATCTTGAGTAATAGGTTGCGTTTCAGTATCCAATTAAAGTTGAGGCTCTGATACTAGTTGTACCTGAAGTTTAACCTCAGACAAAAAATGCTCCGCCTGAGGAAGTTGGTCACCATCTGAAAATCCAGCGTGTCAAGTGTCCTATAGAAACTGTCAAATCCCTTCCATCCGGTGTTCTGACTTGGAGATAGTATGCATTGGCTTCTGACATGAGTACTGGCCCCGAGTTGAACAGCCATGCGGAGAGAAATGCATCACTTTTAGATCTTCTAGTATGAAGGAACATGCATGTTTGTGTGGCGTGTTATTAGTGGCCGAATACAATAATGATCTTATGATATGTAACGCATCATTGATAGCAAGCTGGTTAGTTCTTAACCTGTGGTACTTTAACGCCAACCTAATTGTATTCCAAATCGCCCCGTTACGTCGTTGTCACTGACTATTCCCGCAGGGATTGTCGTGAGTGGTTTCATTATTTGAGACTCCTAGAGCATGTGGAGAAGTGAACCTCGGTGAACCCATGGAAGTGAATGCCCAAAGAGTAAGGAGAAGTAGGGTACTAAGATCCGGAGGATAGAGCACGGAGTCACCAGGAACTTCCGAGGCGTCAGAGACTATTGTCACAGGAAAGCGAAGGAGAGCGCCCCGTGGCGTACGGTAGCAGGAGGTAAACGGACCCCGAATCACGGTACAGTGCTCTCGAACGAGAACTATTAGCAATTGTTTGGGCGGTGGAGCACTTCAGACCCTATGTGTTTGGGAGGCGTTTTAGAGTCCATACCGATCACCGGCCTCTTCAGTGGGTAGGGAAATTGAAAGAGTCTTCAGCGCGCGTTACCCGCTAGAAGGAACTCAGTCAATTCAATATGGACATCGTCTATAAATCAGGTAAGGAAAACGTAGTGGCGGACTGGCTCTCTCGTGCAATTATCATTAACACGGTTGAAGAGGAACAAGGCGAAACGACAGGGGACGTTAGGCAATTCCTTCGGGAATGGACACCAGGAGAGGGAGAGCCTTCCAATATACAGGCAAACGAAGAGGAAAATCGGACATCGGGAGACGAAAGCTCTACCGGGGGCAGGCCAACCGAATAGAGGAACTGCAGGAAATCATTAACGATAAGAAACACCAAATTGTATGGAAAACAAGGACCTCTGGCCTGATGAAGGTGGAATACGCGAAATATGGACAGAGCTCTATTAACACCATATGGTCAGAACCAGGGGTACGAGAAGACCAGATATGCCGCGCACTGTATAACGCTTCGAAGCCAGGGAAAACATTTTACTTATATGTGGGGAATGCTGTCTTTCGGGACAAAATTAAGAGACTATGGAGACAGGAACTGATAGGGGTCGATAGAACTTTTATTAGATGTACGATGATGGTGGAAACCATACGAGACGAAGAAAGACAAAAAGAGGTCACCCTCGCTTATCACCAGGGGAAAACTAACCACCACGGTTTAAGTGAAACAGTACAGAAACAGTGTAAGGGCCTAAACAACGCTACTTCAGGTGGGGGATGAAGAGGACTGTGCAACAGATCATAGGCGGGTGCAACGTATGCCTTAGTACGAAATATGACCGCCATCCTTCTAAAGTAGTGCAGGAGAAGACTCCTACGTCCCAGAGACCACTTTGTGAAAGGCTATAAGTGGTTGACAGCCATTGACCTCTTCAGCAAGATGGCCATGGCGTATCAGATGCGAGATAAGTCAGCCGGGGCAGTACTGCCAGCATTGAGGTTATGTTTCCGATTTTATGGAGTACCAGACTAAATATCATCCGATGGGGGCCGAGAATTCGACAATGCTGCGATAAGGGAAGAAATGAAGTCCTTAGGTGTAGAATGGCACATTAGCACTCACTACAGTCACCCGAATAACCGAGGGGGCGTGGAAAGGATGCATAGCACTCTAAGCGACCATTTGAGGGTCTATCATGCCGAAAAAGGGCTAGAACCAGATGAGGCGATGCAGACCCTAAAGCAGTGCAAGAGGAGACGCCTACCGCCCAGAGACCACTTTGTGTCATCCAAATAGACTTCTTCACCTGGAAAGGCTACAAGTGGATAACAGCCATCGACCTTTTCAGCAAAGTAGCCATGGCACATCAAGTTCGGGATAAATCAGCCGGGCAGTGATTTCAGCGCTGAGGGTATGGTTCCAATTTTAAGGAGTCCCAGACCGAATTTCGTTCGACGGGGGGAGGGAGTTCGACAATGCCGCGATACGGGAGGAAATGAGCACCCTAGGAGTGGAATCGCACATTAACACTCCCGGCCATCCTAAGAGTAGAGGGGGTGTGGAAAAATTACATAGCACTTTATGCGACCATTTGAGGGTCTATCATGCGGATAAGGGGCTGGAACCAGACGAGGTGATGGTCCGAGCGGTGGCCGCGTATAACCATTCGATTCACTCCATCACGGGGTGCTCGCCGTTTTCTTTCGTCTCCAAGGGCGACGCAGAAATTTCATGGACACGTCAGAGATAGATGGGGAAATTATTAGCCATGGGATGGTCATGCGCAGGTTATGGGATAAAACCAAAGAGCGCATTGAGCGGGAGAAAGCTCGACGGGTCGCGCGGGAAAATTTGAACCTCCGAGACGTGATGGGGGTGGTCAAAATCGGAACGGTTGTATATCGCCGTTTGGGGCCCAACAGGGGTAAGGAATCCCTACGCTATGAGGGTCCATTCCGGGTGACTGCTATCAGAGAACATAATGTGGTCGTTACCACATTGATTGAAAGCTTACAGGAACCCTGCGATAGCATCTCCGTAGGCACCTGGGATGTCTCCTCGTCAAAACCGAAGCAGAAGTTTTTCTTTTTGTTATTTGTGTACATATTTTATTTATTTGTTTTATTCCTCTAGAATGTACTTAGCTACGGAATAGTGTGTGCAGTGAGTTGACGGATAATGTAGTGAATAATAAGCGTGTAAATAGAGTGGATAAGTAGAAATTGAAGTTTTTTTTTGTTTTTGTTGTTTCGTTTTGTAATTTTTATAATTGGACTTTGTCCATATTTGTGTTTAATACTTTGTTTTGGCGAAAATTTTTCTTTTGTAATTTCTTTTAATATCCTTTGTTTTTGAGTTTACGAGGAATTATTCGTAAACTGGCAGGGGGGAGTTATGTTTACAGGGTGTGTAATATAAATCTTAATACCTCTGTCAACAACTCTAGAATGTATAAATATAAGATTACTGAACAGAATAAAGCAGTCTATTATCAGCAACCGTGAGTGTATTTTCTCGTTCCTTTTCCCTTTTTTTTGAGTTCAGAACCCGCTATCACGTATCTTATATATATATATA
>NW_027105596.1:117102-121389 GCF_000696795.3 Halyomorpha halys | reverse complement strand
AGAGAGAGAGAGAGAGAGAGAGAGAGAGAGAGAGAGAGAGAGAGAGAGAGAGAAAAGCGTAAATGAGAAATAGGAACGTTTGGAGGTACCGTTGACAAATCTTACAAGGGTATTCATAATTCTTTTCTATCGTCGGCAATTGTATTGAGGTCTCTCGGCGGAACTCGGTGCCTCGGAGACCTTAATACACCATGCAACCGTAGACAAAGTTGGGGGAATATGATACAGGATGCTTGGAGTCTAAGTGTAAATTTGCAGCGTCTAACCTTTTTTTTTTTTTTTTTAGTTTGCCCTAGCGCTAATGAGATCAAGGTTTTATTGAACCTTGAAAAACATTATAAAAAGGTTCAAAAGTTGAAAAGGATAAATAGATTTCGAGAATTGTAGGTTTACGAATGTCGATAATATAGAAGCTGAACAGAAGAGGGGATATGCTTGAACCCTGGGCTATACCTGAGAACTGATTAGATAGGATGATAAATATTAATATGAAATAGCTGTTTGGATACATTGGTGGAGGAAATATTCAAACCAATAGACAGAGTGGTTGGAAAAGGATAAAATGTTTTTCTTAGAAATTTATTGTGTTGGACTCTTCAATTTCTCTTAACTACTAATATTTTGTTGTTAATTCAATTAGTTTTTTTTGCAACTGAGTACATTTTGTATTCCAAAAAATTTAGAAATATTTTATGTGTGATGTTTATTATTGTTTATGTGTGTTAGTTATCTAAATACTGTCAACCTGATGACAAATTCGATGTTTTTTAAACTTTTAATAAAATATAATAATAATAACGGGACATCAACCTTAGACTGTAGGCATCATTAAATTATATATATTTATAGAAACTTAATTTCTTTTTGTTAAATTTTATTCAATATTATTGATTTGTTAAATTACTGTTTTACACAATTTGCAACATAACCTGGCCTGTCCTGGTTTTCAATTGTTATGGGTCTTCCGTATCCCTCTAAAAAATGTATTTGATGTTGTTCAATGTTTGAAATTTTTACCACTATAAGTAATGTCTTATGGCTGACATATTTAAAATAAGGTGTTTTTGCCCTTCAATATATTGGTAAATAAAATTATTATTTTCAATGTGTTTTTGTTATTTACCATACGCTGATGAATTTTGACACTTTTTGCATTGTCTTCAGCTAAACCTCCTAGCCTGTTTAAGGCTTGAGAGTTGAGGATGATGTAGCTGTTCAGTGAATATAAATGTAAAATCCCTCAGTTTTCTATACTCCATTGATATAGGATGGCAGAAGATTCTAATGTAAGTAAAGATGGGACTGACCAAAATGGACTGCAAATTTCCACTGATGAGTCTTTGGACAAGAACAGGAATATTCTTGATTCTGCTAAGAAAGCACTTAATTCAGGTTTGACTTTTAAGTGTTAGTATGCCCATAGATTTTTTTTTTCATTTCTTTCTAATCAATATTACTTTGTTATGATAAAAGTTAGAATGTTTAAAAATTTAGTCTCTTCTAGTTAAAAACTCTAACAATACATATTTTTCAAAGAATTGCTAATATCGAAACACCTGATTTTGTTGCCAATTAATTATCGAAATGATAATCAAACATTTTACCTCTATTAACTGCATTATATTTTCAATTTAATTCATATTTTCTCAAATTATTTAAGTTTAAGTAAAGAGTATGCTGTTTACTTTATATGAGGAGGATGGCTCTCAACTGACATCTTTCTTATTAGGCTTGCTGATGGTTTCAAAGTAGTGGTTTAATTACTACAATAATTTCACTTACATAATTATTTTTAGTGATTTTAAAATTAACTTAATTTTAATAAGATACCATTGATAGTTCTAGTAGAATTTATAGCTATACCATTATAGCTAGAATCTACTAAAAGAGTGGTATAGCATTCACTGTGAGAAGCACAAGAAAATGATCAGATCTTATGTCTCAAATTTTTCTTTGTACCCAGTATTTACTGGTGAAGAGTATTTACTCTTCTTATCGATCAAATCACTGGCTGAGGATGGTTCAGGCTGATTAAGGTTGTGAAAATTGTAAAGGTTGTTCTAAAATTAAAAAAAAAAAACATACCTTGAAGGAGTTAGTACTTCCTACCATTTCATCAATAAATAATAATAGATCAGTTAAAGAGGAGATTATTGGTCTAGAATTTATAAAACTTTGAGGTTTACAGTAGAAGAAAATGATACCGTCGCTAAATTGTGGCAAGAAAAGACATCAGCTGCTGAGTAGAGTATCAGAGTTACCTTTCACTTTATAAGAAGTATAAGCTACTTCTTTAGAATTATAGGTTTTGAATGTTACTAATGAGATATTTTCTACTATTAATGCAAATTGGTTCAATATATTTTCTTTGTGTATAGGATTTGTATGCAAAGTTCATAAACTCTATATCTAGTTTATATTCCGTGGTTTCATATTTTACAATATTTTTATCTTGTTCTCATTTAGCCCTGATGAAGCTTTGTAAAGTTGTGCAAAATGGTTACTACTAACTGTTACGGTAATTTTCTTGGAAAATCATTGATTGACCTTGTGTAATTAATAAAATGAAGATGGTCCTTATGTAGTATAACTCAAATAGTAAATAAACTATTGATTATGAGCCAACATTTTGCCCCACTTTGCTGGGCTTCATCAGGGCTAAAAAAGATACAAAAAATTAAATTATGTAACCAACTAAGAGAATAAGATAATATGAACTAAAAGTGAAGTAAGGTGTGATAAAAAATGATTTATAAATATAAAATGAAAATTTATATAAAAATGAACAAAGAAAATAAAAATAAGATATACAGTGAAATGTAAAAATAAACAAGAAATACAAAAAATTATTTGACATAATGAAAATGGGATTATTTCCATATTATCAGGTAAAACAGTAGATAAAAAAAGAGATAAAAATACAGTACACACTAAAAGACAGGAAATAAGGATAAAATAAAAGTCTAGAAAAAAGGAAAATAGGGCACCCACCTCTCGAAATGAAGAAAAGCTAATAAGGCTTTAGTTGGGTTCAAGTTATCAACATGGTAGAGGAGTGGGGGAATTTAATGGTTAACTAATCACATTGCATTTGAAAGTGAAAAATATACATGAAACAGTACTGAAATAAGGTAATATATGGGAATATATAATATAGGAGAGTGGTATAAGTTAAGCACTAAAAGGACTTTAAGACTTCTGTAAGGATTGAGGACAAGGAAGAGCTTGCCAACATATTTCTTAACAAAAATTATATTGTCAGAAAATAAAGAAATTATGGAGATGAGGAGGTCATTGAGGACTATATTAGAAATTTCAGGAGCAAGGCAGTTTCCCATGGCAAGGCTAGAAATTCAATTACAATCAATTGTAAAGAACTATTTCATTGGATTGTAATAGTTCTTTAAGGTGCACCTTCCTAAGAACTATTACAATTTTTTAATATCCCTGACAACTTCATCTTAACTTCATTTGATATTTTTACAGACATCCCCACTAACAAAGCCATTTATATTGTACAGAAATACTGAACTGTTATTGAATATCATACCACTCTTAATCTCACCTCATTTCTTGAATCTTGAATCTAGTAGTCCGGGGTCATCTATCCAAGTACTGACCACACTCGGTGTTTGATTACCTATTGCAAGTGGCTTAGTCCCAATGGCAATGCTGGCGCATTATATATATTGTAATATGCTCTTTTTTAGTAAATAGTATATTTCGATGTATAAAGGGTTTTTAATATGTTTTATTTTATGTATCATTTTAATATTGTTATTTGTTATTTTAAATCAAAAAGCAAGCTAACCAGTTTTCTTTGTCTAAAAGAAACACGCTGTTTAAAAACAAGAAAGATGGCGGTGCGCGTCCTTCCAAAGTGTTCGTTGGGTTGGTTGTGTTAAGATGGACTGAAGTTTTTCAACCTTTGTTGTTTCTATACAGTAATTATAGAAAAAGAAAAATCAAAGAAGAAATAGAAAAACATAACAATTGTCAATAGACTGTTCGCATCACAAACCATAGCAAGTAAAGCGGAGCGATTGTATCACAATCGATTATTTTGGATTGATCAGTAAACATCGAAGATAGAGGAGAGATTCATTCGTTGTTGGGGCCCAGAAGAGAAAGGATGTCTTCAGGATGAGGAGGTCCTCATCAATTTCTGTCAAGAAGGAAGCCATTTTGGACGCTAGGACAGAACAATAGAAACAAAGAAGATACCTGGGATCATCATAGGAAGATCGTGAACTTGGTTAGTTTTGCTATACATAAAAATAGATTCAT
>NW_027105596.1:112091-116652 GCF_000696795.3 Halyomorpha halys | reverse complement strand
ACCTCCTTTAGCAAATCCTTCGTCATACGTGCCACCTCCCTCTGGAATTCTCTTCCCATCTCCATTCGCTAGTCCTCATCCATTCTCTCCTTTAAAGAACACCTATTCCTTATATATACTATATATATATATATATATAGTAATGTTTAATTTTATTAAAAATTATATTACTGAGTGTTATGTTGTTAGTATGGGTGTGTGTTGTTATGTTGTTAGTATGGTTGTGAGCGTTGTTGCCTTGTTAGTATGGTTACACTGCATTTATTGCAAAATTAAATTGAAAATAAAATGATTAAAATTATTATCAGAAAATGTTCGGAATATTTGAGTATAGGAGAAGGAATTGGTTATTTATTTAAGAGGTGTAATTTCTTATATAAACAATTATAAATTTAAATATTAAATTACATTAAATAAAATTTTCATTAAATCCTTGGGGTTAATCTTGATTCAAGTTCACTGCTGTTTGAGATGACTTCTTTTAATAAGTCTACATAATTTAGTTCTACTTCATAGCTTCACTTGAAATAGTTTTTAAGTTATTTTTAAACATTTAATTGATCATGATCACTATAAAAATTCACCGTCTATTTATATTATTTAAATTATCACATTTGCCAATTGGTGAGTTTTATAATTATTAAATAATACTTGCAGAGAGATTAGAATCAAAATTAATTTTCTCTCAAGATTTAACATACGTCTTGAATTATTGAGTGAATTCTGAGAAGGAACCGTCATATTTAAGATAAATTAACTTTTTCTGACCATGACCTGCACACATCTTGCCTTGGTGGCTTCTGAGAAAGAACTGTTAGGTCCACTTGATTAGTGTGTGGCACCGGCTAATGATATAGAACAATTGAAATTTTTTTTTTTAATCATCACTTGCTGTCTATTTTCATAAATGATTATTATTTTTTAGCCTTTAAAAACTTAATCTAATTTGTACACATAAAATAACATGGTTTATAAGTTTTCACTGCTGTAATATATCATCAATTGCCATTGTACGGTGATTGGTATCTTTTTGATTGAGACTCAATTGTTCCAGCCTCTTAACAAAAATTATTTTTATGTTCAAATATTCAAAATATTTTAATTTACAATCCAAAACTATGAATAATTATTATACTTAAAAATGATAAATGATATATATGACACAAATAAATGTTATTTATCGACAAAGTGTATTATAATGCCAATTAAAATTTCTAATAATCTTTTATTTCAAAAGAATTATTTATTAATAGTAAATAATTCGTAATTTAGATTTATTAAATAAATTGACTTTTTACATACAAAATGTATACATTTTCTTATACCATTAAAATAACAATATTTTCTTCACATTATTAATATTAATTAATCTTTTTAATATTTTTCATATGTCTCTGTCCGATTCTTGGTTACAGTTAATATGTTTTGATTTTATATAATAAGATATGTAAAATATCACTACAATATATGTTATTTTACGTTATTATGGCACCTTTCTCTGATCTGCAATGTAAAGTTAATTTCAAGTTCATATATATTTTCTTTAGTTCACTCTCAATAAATTTTTTTCTTTATATTTTCAGTTTCTAAGGTCTTAAGAAGAAAAATTCCTTGTACTGGTCATTTGATGACGCCTAGAAGACTCTGGATTCAAACTATTCCAACTCTTGTAAGTTAAACTAAATTATTTATATTTTATTGAAGGGTGTCTACTGTAACTGGAATTATTGAAAAAGTTAAAAAACTTTTTGAATGTGGAAAAGACATGTATTTTTCTCCAAAAAACAAAACAAAACAGAAGTTTTGAGAATTGTATGTATAAATACATCAAACACATAACAGCATTAATTGTATTAGTACATATGAGGACTTAGAACTGTATTCCTTTATTATTAACTACAATATAAAATAATCATTGTCGTTTATTACCTTAATAAATATTTTTTTAGTATGTGTATATATGTCCTATTGTAAGTATTTCATTAACTGACTAGCAATAGTTGAAGAATTCTATAAAAATGTTTTAGTAGGTACACTGTGATTTTATATTTTCCCCAATTACTAAATGAATTGTTTATTAAAAATATCTTTTATTATTTTTAATTTTTATTCTATTTGTTTGGAATATGCTTAAAAAATAATAAAACTCCTACTTAGATGGTCATATTATAGATTTTGATAGTCCCTATTTAGCTTCTTAAACATTAAACCTTGTTTTCTGAAGACAATACTTCCTAGGTATTCTTAAAACCAAAAAGCCTCTATATTCTTAATTTGCTCATCCTATGTTTCTATATGCATTCTTTAAATATCATATCCCAGCCTACCAACTTGTATTCCAATTGATTTAGCAAATCCTCCATTATCTATGCTATCTTCTTTTGGAATTCCTTACCCATTTATATCTGTGATTCCTCCTCTATAGTGTCCTCTAAACACCAAAAAAAAAAGTTAATTAAATTTATTTTACTTTATTGTAGTTAGGTTGTTGGCTAAAGTGATGATTTGAATTGATAGACTTTTATGTTAGTAGATAAAGTAAAGCATGCAAGATAAGGGAAGAAAATAGTATGAATTACCTTTTAGTTAAAAAAAAAAAAATAATAGTGTATTATTTATTGATTAATATAAAATAAAACCTATATAAACTATAAAATGAATATTTGAACTCAAAGGGAAATCATTAAATTTTGAATGAACTTAAACAGTTACAAATTATTATATGGTAAGCTTGAAGAGGCAAATATGATTCACACGGTCTTGATTTCACTTATAGGAAGCACCAAAATATAACAATAAATTTACAAAATCAGATTTGTAAATCTGACATACCACCCACCTAAATACGGCTCAGCCAGATTTACAAATTAGAAGAGTGCTAAGAGACGGAGAAGGTGTAGTCTGCTTGAAGAAGGGAAAAACAATCTTAATCTTGTTCCAGTATCAGAATAGACAGTAGGATATATGAATAAGTTCATAAGATGGAATAATTAAGATACAAAATATTATAAAATACAAAATAAGGCCAGTAGGAAACAAAAAATGAACCAATAAACTTTAATGTGTAAAAAATAAAACATCCTATTAAATTGTACTACTAAATATGAAATACTTTTTCTATATGTGGGGATGCCGTAAGTCATTTCATATTCGACAACAGGCTCGGATGGTTTGGGTCATCAAAATATGTGTTGTAACTTCCCGGTCTTTGGGTTGCACCAGGATCTGATGGTACGTCTTGACTAAGTCCCTTGTCAATGCGCTGGGAAAGAATCTGTATCGAATCAAGATGTTCTCAAGGTCTTGTTGAAGCTTGGGGCCAAACATGAAAATGTTGAGGCTCATTGCTCCTGTACCATTTGAAGCGTCGAACACCACACGCAACTTGGTCTCCTGTGGCTTGACTTGCCAGACATCATGGTGAGATATTACATACTTAGCAGGGGTGCTCGCCATGGACATGTGACCAAGTTTCTCATATTCTGCCATGAATTGGGCATACTGAGCTTGAAGCCCCAGTCTCATCTGAACTTTCTTTCCATGGAATAGAGCCTATGCAGGGCTATTGAACGATTGGCATCGGGCTCCCTTAAATCCCATCTAGGTAGCTTCAGGACGTATCTGCCGTCAGCGGTGAGAAAGGAGAACCTGGAACAACATTTAATATGAATGTTTATATTTCATTAGCTAAAGTAGTTGGGATACATATTAATTTATTTATTATAACCTAAATAATTCATAACAATGAAAATATTTACACAAGAATATCTCTTAGACACAGGGTTAACGAATATACCTTTATAGGAATTTGTTTTCTTGTTTCGAAGTTCTTAATTCATATTTTAAGTGTGGAAACAACTCTTAAACACTCCCTGTATAGTAAGAAGAAGTATTGCGATCATGAAAAATTTAGAATCTGAGTTTTCAATGAAGATAAATTTTTTGGGATCCCCTGTGTCCAAATAATCATTTCTTGCTAAATGGTGTGTTTGTCTGTGATTTTTTTTTTTTCCTTTTTAGGATAGGGTAGAATCTTCGAAAGACATGGATAGTATAGGATAGTAGTAGCCTGTATCTATCCGTGTGGATTTTAGGGCAAGCCACCTCTTCTAGACCTCTTTTCCACCCTCATCCTCATAAGGACAACTGTGGCGAATTTGTTCACCACTGCCCTATGTTTGTCCGAATGCAGGATATGGTTTACCAAGTTTTATGGTGTTATTATCCGGTTTTCGCTCCCAACATTCCACACAATCCGCTTTATTGAAAATTTCCCAAGACCTCCAATCTGTTATAGACAATCATCAAATAACAATTTTAGTTCTTTTTGATTTTTCTAAGGCATTTGACACAGTTAGCCATAAGATCCTCCTTAATAAACTTCAAAACCTTTCCATGTCAAATAGTATCCTAAAGTGGTTCCTCTCCTTCCTGTCCCATCGTTCCCAAACAGTCGTCATTCCGAACAAACCTCTTTCCTCTCCCCTGCTTCTGTCACAAGGTGTTCCTCAGGGATCCTCACTTTCACCAACCCTTTTCTCCATTTATATCAATGATCTTC
>NW_027105596.1:107890-111126 GCF_000696795.3 Halyomorpha halys | reverse complement strand
TGATTAACATTATAAACAGTAGTAAAGGCAATATACCAATGTAATTTCATTCTACTATCTGAAAATTTGTAAACGCTCGGCAGATAAAAATCTCACTATATGAACCATGTATTTATTCTTGGGGGACACATGTTCCAGAATAAAGTTATTTTGTCATTTCATTTTTCATTTTCATTTCATTCATTTCATAAACCATCTTCAGCACCCTCGACCTCAAAGCCAGGTATCATTAGATTAAAATGCATCCGAAAGATCAGGCGAAGACAGCATTTTCATTCGAACGAGGTCACTAAAAAATTTACTAGGATGCCTTTTGGACTGAAGAATGCCCCGATCACATTTCAACGAATGGACGAGTTCCTCCGAGGCATAGATGAAGCCATGTGCCAGGTGTACATGGATGACCTAATCGTTTTTAGCAAAAATGAGCGTGATCACAAAGACCATTTGAGAAGGGTATTTCAAAGGATTAGGCAATTCGGCCTCAAGCTATCCCAGGAGATTTCTAGTATAGGGGTCAAACCGGACGCGGGTAAAATAGAGGCACTCCAAAATATAGCGGTACCCAGAGACATGAAAGGTATTTGGCGGTTATTAGGGGCTGTTAATAACTATAGAAGATTTGTACCAGAAATGGCCGAACATTTGGTCCCCCTCAAAAATCTATTGAAGAAAGGCAGTAGGGTAGTGGTGACACCGGCCATGGAAAGTAATATTAGAAAATGGATCAGTAGGCTACATCAGGAACCTGTACTCGCATTCCCGGATTTTAACAAGACCTTTACAATTACAACCGATGCCAGCGAATTCACATTAGGGGCAGTGTTGTCTTGTCACTGGAGAGCGAGGAAGGAGAACGTCCGGTGGCGTACGGAAGCAGGAGGCTAACAGACGCAGAATTGCGCTACAGCGCTCTTGAACAGGAACTGTTAGGAATTGTCTGGGGGGTGGAGCACTTCAGACCCTATGTGTTTGGGAGGAAATTTAAAGTCCACACAAATCACAGGCCCCTCCAGTGGGTGGGAAAACTGAAAGAGTCGTTGGTGCACGTCACCTGTTGGAAAGAACTCCTCAGTCAATTTAACATGGAAATCGTGTATAAACCAGGTAAGGAGAATGTTGTGGATGACTGGTTCTCGTGTAATTATTATTAATGCTGCGGAGGAGGAACAAGGCAAAATGGATGGGGATGTGCGGCAATTTCTACGGGAATGGACGTCAGGAGAGGGAGAGCCTTCCAATATGCAGGCACAAGAGGACGAAAGTCCGACATTGGGAGACGAAAGCTTTACCGGGTGAAGGCCACCTGAAATGGAGGAAGTAGAAGAAATCATCACCAATAAGAAGGACCAGATCGTGTGGAAAACGAGGACCTCCGGCCTGATGAAAGTCAAATACTCCAGATATGGACAGAGCTCCATTAATACCATATGGTCGGAACCAGGGGAACACGAAGATCAGATATGCCGCGCACTTAATGACACGTCGAAACCTGGTAAAACTTTTTATCTATATGTGGGTAAATTCCGTCATTCGGGACAAAATCAAGCGACTTTGGAGACAGGAACTGTTAGGGGTTGACAGAACTTTTATAGGTGTACTATTATGGTGAAAACTCTATGAGATGAAGAGAGACAAAAAGAGGTCACCCTCGCCTACCACCAACGGAAAACGAGCCACCACGGTTTGAGTGAAATGGTACAGGCACGCTACTTCTGGTGGGGAATGAAAAAGATGGTACAAGAGGTTATAAGCGGCTATAACGTATGCCTTAGTACGAAATATGACCGCCATCCTTCTAAAGCAGTGCAGGAGAAGACTCCTACGTCCCAGAGACCACTTTGTGAAAGGCTATAAGTGGTTGACAGCCATTGACCTCTTCAGCAAGATGGCCATGGCATATCAGATGCCAATTAAGTCAGCCGGGGCAGTACTGCCAGCATTGAGGTTATGGTTCCGATTTTATGGAGTACCAGACCAAATATCGTCCGATGGGGGCCGGGAATTCAACAATGCTGCGATAAGGGAAGAAATGAAGTCCTTAGGTGTAGAATGGCACATTAGCACTCACTACAGTCACCCAAATAGTCGAGGGGGCGTGGAAAGGCTGCATAGCACTCTAAGCAACCATTTGAGGGTCTATCATGCCGATAAAGGGCTAGAACCAGATGAGGTGATGGTTCGAGTGGTGGCCAATGACTCAATTCATTCAGCCACAGTGTTCTCGCCGTTTGAAGTCCTCTTTGGCCTCCAAGGGCGACGGAGAAACTTTACGGACACAGCGGATGCAGAGTGAGAGGTTATTATTCATGGGATGGTTATGCGCAAATTATGGGATAAAGCTAGGGAGCCTATTGAGTGGGAGAAAAGTCGACGGGTTGCGCAGGAGAATTTGAACCTCCAGGACGTGATGGGGGAGGTAAAAATTGGAACGATTGTGTATCAGAGATTGGGTTCTAACCGGGGGGAAAGAATCCCTACATTATGAGGGTCCATTTCGGGTGGTTACAATCAGAGAACACAACGTGGTAACTATTGAAAGCATACAGGAACCGAAGAAGAGGTGAATGGTTTATGTTGCACAGTTAAAAATCCCTGAGATAGCTGCTTTGTAGGCACCTGGGATGCCTCCTCATCAAAACTGAAGTAGAAGTTTTTCTTTTTGTTGTTTTTGTATATATTTGATTTATTTGTTTTATTTCACTAGGATGTACATAGCTACGGAAATTGTGTGTATTGAGTTGGTGGAAGATACGGTGTAAGTGGTAAATAAGAAGCTGTGAAAATAGAGTGGATAAGTAGAAATGGAAGTTTTTTTTTATAATTTCTCTTATTTGTACCAATATTCTAATTTGACTTTGTACATATTTTTGTTTAATATTTTGTTTTATTGGAAATTTCTCTTTTGTGATTTCTTTTTATTTGCTTTGTTTTTGAGTTACGAGGAATTGTTCGTAAACTGGCAGGGGGGAGTTATATTTACAGGGAGTGTAATATAAATCTTAATACCTAACTCCCTCTGTTAACAACTCGAGAATGTATAAATATAGGATTACTGAATAGAATAAAGCAATCTATTATCAGCAACCGTGAATGTATTTTCTCGTTCTTTCTTTCCCTTTTTTTTTTTTTTGAGTTTCTAACCCGCTACCACGTATCTTATGTATATATTGTAATAATTTAATAAATTATTAAAATAAAATAAAACGAAATTTTATATTTTCTTTAACTTGAAT
>NW_027105596.1:107191-107515 GCF_000696795.3 Halyomorpha halys | reverse complement strand
ATAACAAAACTAACCAATTTCATAGACTCTTCTTTTGATGATTCTTGATGATCTTCTTTTCTATAATGCTATGTCCTACCGTCAAAAATGGCTTTGAGTCCTTCCAAGAAGCTATGTCTCTCTCCTCAACAATGGCTTCCAATCTTTTCCGCTTCCAGCCGACTGACGTCCTCTCACCAGGCAATCCAAACTAAGAGTCTCTTTTTCTTCTTGGGCGACTCTTGGTTGTCCTCCTTTTTTCAAGATGTCCACCCTTGCTTTATTATTTACAATAAAAACAAATCCTATATACATATCATTGAAAAAACTCACAAATTCCCTTAA
>NW_027105596.1:83394-102616 GCF_000696795.3 Halyomorpha halys | reverse complement strand
TTCTTTTCAGTATATAGATTTTTCAACTGAGGAACAAGACTGGTTGCTGAGAGAGGAATTAAAACGTTAACGCGTAATGTTATAATATATATATTTATTTGTAGATAAATCTGAGGAATATAGTGTTTATTGACTATATTTTACCTAATTTAACTATTAACCTTGGTTGTCAACTCGTACTCAAGCATGCAGAGTTAAAGTGTGCTAATTGAGCTCACAATAATTCTAGAAAATATTTTGTCAGATCGTTAACATTTAGAAGAACAAGGGTCCTTGCTTCTGTGGTCAATGACACAAAAACGGTGTGGCAGGGAAGGATGATAGTAGTTAAGCAAAATAAATTATATAATGGACATATAATTTTATAAATATAGCTTCCTCAACGAGCGGTCATCCAGATTCTGAGCCTCTTCCAAAAGCTTCTGCCTGTTACAACAGCTTTCCACTTTTAGATATAAGGAGAACTTCCACATCCGTTGTGAAGGAATGTAGACTATCTATCACAAAAGGTTTTGCCTGTTACAACAGCTCTCCAGTTGCAGCTATAAGGAGAAGTTGCACATCTGCTATGATGGAGTGTAGACTACCCTTCAATACTTCTACCGATCTCACATTAGTCTAACCCACTCTTGGCATGTTATGAAGTTCATCAGTTAGTGACTTCTTAGGGATCTCGGTGTCTTCCTGTCTCAGCACCTATGATGAAGTTTTCTATCACTAATGTATTGCTGTCATGATGGATGGTATCATGAACCTTGCAACTTTTTTTATGGTCCAGTCTACATAAGTCTTAATGGTTGTTTTCTTTTCCAGATTTGTTTCCCTCCTTTATTGGCCTGTAAAGGTTTTTTAATTTCCCTCTTATCAGTAATATCTGATGAGTGTACCTGTATTTACCCTTAGGAAACACCTGAGAACATGGCTTATAAGAATTAATGGCTTTACACCTGATGTGTGAAAATGGTTGTAGTATAATTTTCAATATAAATATTTTTTTTTTTTTAGGACTGTGATGTTATCATAATGTTTCCAAATGGAGCTTTGGATACAAATCTGATGTGGTTACTTGCAAGACTTAGAGCTAGAACCCCAGGATTAACAGTACATGTCAGACATCATGCTTCATCAGATAGTTACGGATTTTATATTACAGCACCATTTTCGGTGTAAGTAATGTTCATATGATTATTAATTCTAATTTTAATTACTGAACTATTTATTGGCAATAATTATTTTGATGGTGGATAGTGGTTTCAAAACTGACCCAATCTATGTAAGTCCAAAATTTATAAATATAGTTTCAAAAATGTTGAATTTTTAAAATACTATATTTTTAATATAATAATGACTAATTATCTGACATATTTCTTCAATGATATAAGCTGAAAATGGATAAAGAACCTTTTTTTTTTTAACACAAAAGTTTTTAAAAAAATATAAGTTTTATATTCTCGTTTATAGGGGAACAAAAAAATAATAACCTTGGAATGACTAAAGATATGATTTATTTTACATTTTCTGTTAGAGTGAAAGAGTAACTATTAAATTATATAATAGTATGTTAAATCACTTAGAATTTAATAAAAAAATTTAAATTAGGCTAAAGAGGTAGAAATTAGGAAATACTTGGAATTCATTTATATAACAAAAAATGCTTTGAATTTTAAAATGATATAAAAGGTATTAACCAGCAGTATGTAGACATCATTGATTTTTTTAAAATAAAAATAATTAGCAAAGAGTTAATTTAGGAAGTATATTATAGAGATTGATAGAATTAGGCAAATTTTTTATAGTCAACTATATTGAGCACATTGTATTGAAGGAAAGCAAAGAGAAATCTCTCAAGAGAAGATCATAGTACCAAAAATAATAGAAGGCGATTCTTCCTGGCCAATCCGCCCCATGAAACCCAAATTTGGCTACAGTCATATATCACCTTTAAAACATTTATTTAAAACAGGAAGAAGCAACTTAAGATGAATATTAGTTAAATCAAGCAACATTGAAAAAGTAGCTAAAATTGGAAAATGGTATAATCTGGACATAAAATAAAAAAATATTGTAATGGTGATGTGACATAAGAAATTTAATCTCGATTGATTTAAGTATGATTTTTTATTTTTAGAAAGATATGACATAGAGGTTGAAAATACTTAGGATGAATTCTAAACAAGTGATTTACGATTTTCAATATATATATAATTTTTTTTTACATATGACCATCACATAGCTAATCTCACATAAGGTGAGAACTAAAAGGAATAATTTTCTAACACCTTCATTTCCCTCATGGTTAGGGAGGGTTAAGGATAAGATTACTTTACTACAGAATATTAGTAAGTCTGAAATGACTGAAAAACTAGTAGGAATGATGAACAATCATTTAAAGGAGGTTCATAGAGAAAAGTTGTATCCATTTAAGTTTTATATCAAATATATTTTGTTATGATGAGTGATAGTTGACTGTGGATAAGTTAAATAAGGCTTGGGGGTTGCAGTCAAAAATAACACAAATAAGTTGAAATAACTTATTTAATAGTGCCAAAGTTTCAGCTAGAATTTCCAGCTTTCATCAGGGCTAAGAACAAGATAACAACCAATCAATACAAAAATTAAAGAAAGAAAATATAAACAGAATGACATAAAGTAAATAATTGTACAGAATGAAATTAATAAAATTAAAGTAACGAAAGAAGTGGAAAATGAATATATAGATGATTGAATAAGTAAGTAAAAATAACATAATTTAGGAAATAAAATAAAAATTTGAAGGTAAATAATTCAAAGGAATATGAATATTTTTGTTTATTAATAATTTAAAAATCAAAATTATGGAAAGAAAACATAAAATTGAGAGAAAGAAAATATATGAAACTAATAAAATATGTAACCATAATATTAGATAAAGAACAAAATATGAAGTCAAGTTAGACAAAAGAAGTGAATAGAAAACATAACAATAGTAATATATGGTGAACACAACTAATAACGGGTAAGGAAAATTAAGAAAAGAATTGAGAAGGATAATAAGGATAAGAAGTATAAGAAAAATAGGAAAAAAAAGAGAATAAAACATAAAATGCACCAGTTCGAAGCAAATCTGGCAGCCAAGTGAGCTCTGTGCCGCCAACAGCGAGACTCAGAATTAAAAAATACGTTACAAAGATGACGAGGTATATTGGAGGAAACATTACAATAATAATCTATGGTGAACATAACTAATAATGTGTGTAAGGACAATTAAGAAAACAATAGAGAAGGGGGGGAGGGTAAAAGAAAGATAGGAAAAAAGAGAAAACATAAAACAAACCTGTTTGAAGCAAATCTGGCAGCCAAATGAGCTTTGCGCCGCATAATATGAATGACAAATGTCATTTTTGTAACTCTCTTATACGTTTCCTCTTTTTAACAGTTTTAAATATCCAAATACTTATAATGCATTGTCATCTTCTGTTAACTTCGTCATCCTTATAACGTATTTTTTAACATTTTCTAAAACCATTTGTCGTAACCCTCTCACAAGCTTTCCTCTTTTAAATATTTTCTACTTTTTATTTTTTACCCACTTGTAATGTTTCCTCCAATATACCTCGTCATCTTTGTAACGTATTTTTTAAATGTGAGTCTGGCCGTTGGCGGTGCAGAGCTCATTTGGCTGCCAGATTTGCTTCGAACTGGTGCATTTTATGTTTTATTCTCTTTTTTTCCTATCTTTCTTTTACCTCCTCCCCTCCTTCTCTATTCTTTTCTTAATTTTCCTTACCCATGTTATTAGTTATGTTCACCATATATTACTATTGTTATGTTTTGTATTCACTTCTTTTGTCTAACTTGACTTCATATTTTGTTCTTTATCTAATATTATGGTTATATATTTCATTAGTTTCATATATTTTCTTTCTCTCTATTTTATGTTTTCTTTCCATAATTTTGATTTTTAAATTATTAATAAACAAAAATATTCATATTCCTTAGTTATGTTATTTTTTACTTATTTAATTACCTATATATTCATTTTATTTATTTTCCACTTCTTTCATTACTTTAATTTTATTAATTTCATTCTGTACAATTATTTACATTATATCATTCTATTTATATTTTCTTTTTTAATTTTTTTATTGATTGGTTGTTATCTTGCTCTTTGTTCTTAGCCCTGATGAAAGATGGAAATTCTAGCCGAAATATTGGCACTATTAAATAAGTTTTTCAACTTATTTGTATTATTTTTTTACTACACCCCCCAACCATCTTCTCCTCATATAAATATATTTTGTATTTAGAATATTGTTTGGAAAAATAAAGTCAATTATTTATACTTTTATTTTGAGAAATATTAATGGATACATGAAGTTATTATTATATGGAGATATTTTTAACCATGTGTTATTTATATTATTAATTTTATAATTTTTCACCGATTTCTGTAAAATAGCTTTAATATTTTTCATTAAACTCATTTATCAATATACTATTAAAATGGACCTTGTAAATATTGATTTTGACTGGGTTGTAGAGTGCTGTAATGTATGTTGGCTGAAATTGTTAGTATTATCAATATCTACCCTTTGGCTTTTTTAGGTCTGATTATTATTATTAAACCCTATGTAACTCTTTACATTATTATTAAATTATCGTGTGGTTAAATTTTAGCTTACTTAAGGCTGCTGAAGAAATTCATCTTCCAAAAGCATTGAAATCTGAACATGGAGGTGGTATGAAGGAATTTGTTCTATCAGATGCTCAATCATTTACAGGGATTGATTCACAAGAACATTTTTTTACTTCACAAGAAAGGCAGTATTTGGTTTTGCATTTGCTTCACACTTTGAGGGCAGATTCTTGTGATAATATTGCAGGACTAAAACTGATTGATGGTCAAGCAATTAGTAAGTTTTGATATTGAAACTACTTGTTTCTGATAATGTTTTAGTTGTGATTTTACTTATTAATGAAATAGTATAATTTTTCTTTTACTTTATGGTAAACTTGTATTTCTTGTACTTTGATGATTTAATATTTTACATTAACAAATTTTTACTGTATGGTACTACCATTTTATTCATATGTAATAGATAACCTTGTTTTTCCTGAAACTTTTAAAATTGAAACTTAAATTTAACTTATTTTGAAAATATTTTTATTAACTTGATTTTTTTTAAACTATCTGTGTCCCACTCTACATTTAATTTGGATTATATGTTCCTATTTCATACTCATGATAGGTGCATCTGATTAACTAATTTTTATTTAATACATTCATTTTTGATTCAGTAAATCTTACTATATAGATTTCAAAATAGTTTGAAGATAGTTTATTATATTTTCAATTAGTTCAAAGAAATACATCTTCAAATGTACATAAATGCACTATATTTATTTATACTCGAAACAAAAACAGTGGACTATTATGTGGAAGAAATAATATAAAGGAGTAATTTAAGTAGTGGTGATCCCAATTCATTACAAAACTGGGTCAGATTTTTTAGCAGTAGATACAAAATTCCATGCTTATCATAGGAATAATAAGAAGAAGAATAATCTATGACCTATTTTAAAAAGGAAGAATAATTATTGGTAAACTTACAAAATTAAACATAAAGAAATCTATAGATACATAAAAGAAATTAAAAAAATATATAATAAATGGAATTCTGTTGTATTTTTAATTATATTTGGAGGGTTATAGCCTTTAAAGTACAAGAGAAGTCTTAATTTACTGATTAATTTAAAGGAATACTTATAAATAAAAACAAAAGATAAAAAAGAAGGATGGATTCTGTGGTTATAATAATTTAGATACCTATTGTATCAAATCAGACAAAGTAGCGATTGTACCTGATTACAAAAAAAATTAACACAATTAAAATCTTGATAAGTAAAATACATATATTGACAGATGAGGAATACATTAAAGATATAAAAATGTAATTATAGATTAGTTTAGTAGAAAATTTAAACCACTTAAAGAATAATAAATAGACTTTAGTACAGTATAAAAAATGATAAAATAAAAATAAGCATAAAATAAAAAGAATAATAGTAATACTAAATTTAGAAGTGAAAAAGATGATATAGATAATAAAAAGACCGATTATCAATAAGCAAAGTACAACTATAGATTATTATAAACAAGATAATAATGAAGATAAAACTATTTAAAAATAACAAAGAAAAAGTCATATGTGGATAAACAAAATATCAAATGTTATAAAATTGATTATAAACTAGACCTTTTATTTTAGAATTAAAAATATAATCATAATATAAAACAAGGTTTATGTAATAACAATAGAGTAAATTCATATCTAATGAATATGAAAAACTTTGTTTTTTTTTCTGACCTTTATTGAAAATATATAGATTACAATATTGATATATACATGTATATAAATATTTATAATGGTGCCCTTCCTTTGCCATATGGCATTATAAGGGGTTGGGCTAGGTCCGCTAAGGGTGGGGGTTACAATTTTGGCCCAGGAGCCGCTGGCCGGGGTGTACAAGAATGGGCCAAAATTGTAACCCCCGCCCTCGGCTATATTCTATTTATTGTATATAAAAATATAAATTCTATTCTATATGAAAAACAAGATGTAATTCACAAAATAAAGTGTCAAAAGTGCAAAAGAATTGTATTTTGGAGAGATATTAAAGAAAATAGGTACAGGAATACTTCAAAAAATAAATAATTATAAAAATATGAACTCAAAAGCTTTATTATAACACAGTGTCACAACCAAACTCAATTGGTTTCAATAATATAGAAATTATAAATAAAGAGAAAAAATAAAAGCAGATAAATATTGGAATCCATGTACAAGTACATGACTGAAAATATTGTAGATGCAGAGAATTCTAAAACTGATGCTTAAAATATAACTAACAATTATGCAGATATAACAAAACATTTAAATATAGTATAAAAATAAAGAGGAATAAATTACTCGTGGGAAATGTTGGGTGAATAAGGGAGATGGGGTCATGTCATTTTTGTTCAAAAATTAGCACACAGGCAAAGTTATGTGAACATGTGCATTACAATGGTGAAAAAATCAGCTGTCAAACTTTCACTTATCAGACCTTCTGCTAAAAACTCTTTGATCCAGTGTTAATCTCCTAGGATAATTGTGAAAATTGTCAAAATATTTTTATCTGTGAAGGGTCTGGAAGGATGGGCAGAGTGAGGCTTGCCATTCATCAATGTATTGGAGGGGAAAAAAACTCCAATACTTAAATTTTCCCTATATTATCATCCTTATAGGATGATTTTAGGATCATTTTTAACATTTAAAAATTCGCTCTGCCAGCAGCAAATATTTACAGCTGTTTCCAAAAGAATCAACCATTGCAAAAACAATTTTGACCCAAAATAACTCACTAAAAAAATTCAAAAACCAAACAAAACCTTCTTTAGATATAACACTTGGGTTAATGACTTCGGAATGGTAGCTCTATTCTCTCTTTGCGGAATAGTGCAATATTACAAAAACTGTGCCAACCAGAACATCAATATGGTTTCTTGTAATTATCCTTATATCATCATCATCATAATTGGTGCGTTACCGAGCCGGGGCCTCCTCTAGTAGCTTAGCCTCCTTTAGCTTAGCCATCCTGTCTTCGGTTGCAACTCTCCAGTTTCGGGTTCCCAGAAGGACCTGGGCATCCGTAGATACAGCATCCAACCATCTCATGTTCGGTCTTCCCATTCTTCTCTTTCCATGTTGTTTTTACTGAATGCTCATTTCTTCTAGGGCCTGGTAGAGTTCTGGATGGGTTTCGCTGTCATAGGCGGATTTAAAGTCCACAAAGAGATGTGAACATTTCTATAATCTCGTTCTTAGAGTGAATATTTGGTCTGTTGTGGACCTTTCTCTTCTGAACCCTGATTGGTATTTACCCAGTTCTCTTTCAGAACATGGAACAAGTTTCTCGAAGAGAATATTAGAGAGCACTTTGTATACACAGGAAAGGAGAACAATACCACGTTAGTTGTTGCATTCCAGTCAATCTCCTTATTTATGAAGTTGGCAGATTATTCCTTTTGTCCATTCATTGGGCATTCTCTCTTCTTCCCAGATGGTGATAATCAGGTTATGAATCTCCTTTCTGAGGCCATTTCCACCATATCGAAGAAGTTCTGCTTGAATCTCGTTCAAGCCCGGGGCCTTGTTATTATTCAACTTCATGATAGCTGCCTCAATTTCATCATTGTCTGGAGGCTCAACACATTTTGGAGATCTACACTTTCTCTTCTTACCATGTTATATTTAACATCCCTGTGTATTGCCCCCTTGAAGTGCCTTACCCATCTCTCCAATATATCACCCCTATCTGTCAATAGTTCACCAGCCTCATTCCGGCATGAAGTCACTCGTAGTTTGATCTCCCCTCGTTAACTTGTTGGAAGAAAAGACGCCTCTGGTTAGATGCCCTAAGGTTCTCAATATCCGTCATCCTTTTGTTTTCCCGAGCTCTCTTCTTTTTTCAGTGTACTTCTTCTCCTCTCTTCTCACGATCTTATATGCCTCATTCTTGTTATTAGTGGCCAAGAGATAGTCTTCATCAAACCATGGTGATCTATGATCTCTTGGTTGTAATCCTAATATCTCTTCAGCTACACTTTTTAGGGAGTTTGAAATACCAGTCCATTGATCATCAATGGAGTCGCTCCTGCTTTTCAACTCTTCTGTGATTCAATCCTCGAGGTTTTTTTGAAAAGCCTCACAAACTTCATCATTCTTAAATTTATAGGCATGAAATTCATGAATTTGCGACTGAATGTTGAATGGCTTGGGTGATGTCCGAGCATGTAACCTAGCAATACTCGAATAGTGGTCAGAGTCAATATTCGCTCCTCTGAATGCCCTAACTCCTATAAATTGTAATCTATGACACAAACTTATCAGGATATGGTCTATTTGGTTGCTCACTGCTTCGTTGGGTGACCTTCATGCAGCTTTGTGTATCCTTTTACCCGGGAACATGGTGCTTCTGACTACCAATCCATGAGAGTTAGCGAAATTAATGAGTCTCAGGCCATTTTCATTAGATCTTTCGTGAAGGCTATGGGCTCCAATAGTCAGGGAGAATGCTACTTCTTGGCTGACCTGAGCATTGAGGTCCCCCAATACTATCTTTACATCATAACTAGGACAGCTCCCAAATGCCTTCCCTAGTTCGTCATAGAATGAGTACTTTTCATCCTCTGAAGATGCGTCTGTTGGAGCATGGCAATTAATAACAGAGTCATTTTGAAATCTTACCTTCAAATGAATGTAGCACATACGAGGAGATATGGGTGTAAATTTGAGAATAAGCTGATGTGCCTTCCCTTTCATAATAAATCCAGTTCCAAACATGTGCATGGTTTTATGGCAGCTGTAGTACAACATGTGATTTCTCTTTTCCATTGTTCCACTTCCAAACCAACGGACTTCCTGGATTGCTGCAATGTCTATTTTATATGTATCAATATGATCAAGAAGTGACCGAAGGGCTACTAGTCGGTGCAGAGATAAAACATTTCGGTAGGCAAAACTTAAATCAGTTAGACAGTTCCTGGTATTTTTCCTAAGAGACAATCTGGCTTATTTAATAAGTGAAATTTAAGGGGAACAGGTTATCGGTCCACTGCCCCTGAGTTAGGGGTGTAGGGGCTGCCTTCTTAGAGCACCCTGACTTGCTCCCTCATTCAGGGCGGATACCTAGAGGAGGTGACCCTAGGGTGTGTACTGGAAGTGACCTTATGTTAGTGTACTGTTCTGTGTGGATTGGTGCTGTGTACTGAACTCAGGTACCTGGGAGAGCGTTAATTCCCACTAGCCTTGCACTGGACTAGCCCATGTGGGAATAAACCCTATATAGGAACAAAATATTTTGACTAAAATGTTGTACTGAGCATTAATTTAAATATTATATGAGGACAATTCATTTATTAGCATCTCAGTTGCAAATTGCTGAACAAGCACTAAGCAATGAATAACATTTTATCTGTTATTGAAAATAAAAGAATATGATTAAGTGATATCAAATACAATCATATCAGTTGTGAATAATGAATAGTTTCAATAATGGATTACAAATATACCATCATTCATTTCTAAATCTACTATCCCATCACCCATAAATTTCTATTCAAATAATTTCTAATTTTGAGTGTTAAAAATTTCCTGGGAAAAATATAGGAACCTGTTTTTATAGATTGAATCATATAAAGATGTAGGGAAGCAGTTATATACTTAGGGCTTCTTTGTATATATCTAAGTTGTAGGGCTTTTAAGTCATAAATCTAGGTATCACTAATTGCAAAATATTTATATCGGATTAAAATAAATTCAATTATATTTGTTTATGTTCTGGGTTTTTCTACGTTTATGTGAAATTTAAATATTTTTTTATTCATTTCGATTTATTGTATATTGTGAATATTTTTATTTGGTTTGGTTTTATTTTGTTCTTATGTATAATCATCTTAACTTTTTCCAGTTCCTAAGTGTGAATCCGCAGGGATAATATTGCAAGTATTTCCATTGCATAATCTTGAGTCTTTAAGGCAATTGCAAAATGAATGGGTTTGTTCATTTCTTAGAACTCAACCTTTGGGCAAGTATAGTTAATTTATTCTTATTGTTAATGTTGTTTTATGATTATATTATTAATTTATTCTTAACTTTTTATTGTTATTTGTTATCTTATAGTTTTTAAAAATAAAGTATTGTAGAAAATATTTGGTCCAAATAAGAATGGGTCAACCTAGGACAACACTAAATTTGCATTCAGTAAATATAGTTGAGGTGATAACATTGCGGTCCATAAAATGAGCATTTAAAGTTGTCGGAATAGATAAATTACTAAAAGGATAAATAATCCAATGGGCAAACATCCTTGGGGTTGGCTGAAAGATAAATAGGAGGGCTCTGTTAGGTCTTACCTTGAGGATTTAGGTTTTGATGCATTCAATGGAGGAGAGTTTATAGGCAATAACTGTTAGTGTTATCAAAATAGAACCTCCAACTTCGCTAAGCCTTTTTTTTAATTTATATATGTATATATAGTTGACCGTAAAAATTTAAATATAAGAAGATGGTCAGGGTTAGTTTTAAACTATTTGTTCTTTTTTTTTTTTTTTTTTACTGCAACCCTGACCATCTTCTTATATTTACTTTTTTTTATTTGTTCAATATTTAAAAAGCTTCGTTCTGACCTAATCTGACAGGTGCCTTAATCTTAATGCTGGATCTTATGTGCCTAAACTGAAAATATATCAATTTCATCAAAGGTAATATGTTATTTTTCCTATGCCCTCAAAACTCATGTTTTCACTCGTTATCATGTTGTCTCTGGAGATTCGATGCAAAACTAAAACATTTTATAAATGTTTTCATATGATTCATTTTTGGGATCCCCATGGAGCCCTGTTACCTGATTTTATGAAGAGTTGAAGTGGTTTATCCCTTCCTAACTTCTTATATATCTTCTGATATCCTTCCTTTGCCAAGCTATATAAATCTTACTTTCCAGCATACATCTCCAACCTCCTTAAATTCAAATCCCTCTCTCAAAAACTAACCCAAATAAATGATGTACAACAATAGTGTGTTAGTCTGTTGTTTATCATTTTTTCTAATATTTTTCCTATTGGTAGTATTGTGATAGGTCGTAATTTGTTCGAATCTCGCTTCGGTATTTCTCGCTTCTATGTAACAAACCTTTTTTCCAAGTCTTTGGTATCTTTGTTTGGAGCCAGGTCAGTTGGTAAATATTTATAATCAGGTTTGGATATGCTTCTGTGGTGAACTGTAGTATGTCCGTGTTAAATTTGTCATGTCCTGGAGTTTTTTTCTTATTTAAGTTTCTGATAGTATGGAGAATCTCTGATGGTTCGAGTATACTGTCATTGCTTGTATCAGGTTTTAACTTAGCATTAGTTCTTAATTCATTTTGTTCCTCGACATCGTTAGTGCTGCTGTCTTGCGAAACTATACTATCTAGTAAGTGTTCTAATGTCTGTTTGAAACCTGTTGTGTGGTTGTTATTATTGCTTAAAACTGTTCTTTGTATGTCCTGGCTCAGTATTTTGTTAGAAGCATATTTATACACCCAGTTCCAGGGGTTCGATTGCTCTGAAGAATATGCTTTCCAAGAATTAATTTTAGACTGTTTGATTAGTGCTTGGTATTTGTGCCTGAAATTGAGATACTCGATTTTCTGTTGTTCTCTTAAGTGTTGGTCCGTTTTTGTCTGTTGATAAAACTTCCTTAAGGTGGATCCACATGTTGGCCGCTCGCCACGGATCGGAGGCTCGTACAAATGCTCGACAAACAAAGAGCGGGCCATCCATAGCCATCCAACTAGACATAGAACAATGGTGGGGATGCTACACGAGCGCTCTCACGAACCTCTTTGATCTGTGTCCAAAAAACCGACTCTCGACGGATCGGCAACGAGCCTAGGCCAACCAAGCCAAGCCAACCATCCACATGCTTGCGTATGTCTGAGTTCACCATGGCTTGGCCAACATGTAGAGGCCCCTTTAGCCAGTTAGTGGTTTTTCTGTTGTTAATTAGTTTGTCATTTCACCATGGAATTGATCGATGTGTTGTCTGGGAGTGGTTAGAATTAGAAATTTTAAACATGTTGTATGCTTTGGTTAAGGCTTTACTAAAAAGTTCAACTGTCGTATCTACATCTGAATTGAGTATATTTTCGATTATTTTAGTTTCAATCTGGGGTATTGTCAGGTTGTTGTCATGTAGTTTAAATTGTTTTTTTAAGCTGAGTGGTCAAGTTGTCCCTGAAATTAGTCCATTCAGTAGACTTGGTAATATAATACCTTTATTGTTTTTGTTCTGTCCATTGTTGTGTAGGTTAGCATATAATGATATTTCAAAGTAAATAGAGTTGTGATCTGTGAAGTTTGTGTTTTAAAGAATTTTCCAATTATTAATTATTTTTATGGTTTTTGAATTAATAATAGTCAGTTCTATATTACTTTTACCCCTGGGTCTGTTAAATCTTGTAAGAAGGGATGGTTTGTTAATCAGGGTCAGGTTTTGGGAAATAATAAATGATTCTAATGTTTCACCCCTTGGTGTTACTTTAATATCATTTCATAACAATGATCCTTAACGTCTTTCTTTGGATATGTCTAAGTTAGATCCAGATTGGCAGAACAATAAAATTGATATGAGGTCAGATATTTCAAGTTAGATTCAGGTTTGCAAAACATTAAATTAATTTGAGGTCAAATATAAAGAATTTGAAATTGGATTGGAGTGTGTGCATTAAAACTAATTGAAGAAATGTATAATAATAAGCAGTGCGTGAATGAAAAAAAAAATATGTTGAAGAATTTAAACATAGTAAATAATGAAGAGGAATATAAAGGGAAAGTAAAGAATTATGAAGAAGAATATGAAGATAAATAAATGAATAATTAAGAAAAATACTAGAAAGGAATATGAAATGATGAAGAAGAATATAAAAAAAAAATAATGAAAAAAGAAATTAACAACTTGAACAGAAAAAGTTGAAAGTAAATCAGAAGAATTAAAGGTATCACTAAATAATGACTTGGTCTCAGAAAAAACAGTGTGAAAGAAGAAATATATACAATAAAAAAAAAGAATTTAAGGATATGGGGCAATTTTTAAAGATTTTTTTTCTATGCCACAGGAAGTAGGCTATTATGCCATTTTCCCTCTTGCAGCCCAACATAAATTTACTTTTGCCCTTAGTCCTCTCAAAACTACACAATATTTCCCTGTCTAATAGTTCTTTGAACTGGTTTCACTCCTTTCTGTCTCTCCGCTCCCAAACTGTTGTTATTCCTAATAAATCCTCATCATCACTACTTCTTTCTCATGGTCTTCTTCACGGTTTCTCCCTCTTGCAACCATATTTTCCATATATATTGTTGGTTCAAAACCCTTCTATAATTCCTTCCCTTACTATCCATTATTATACCTTATCAACATACCCATCTAGTTTCAAAACACCATAAAAAACCTAGGAATCACCTTTGATCAGTACTTAACATGGAATAGCCACATTTCCCAAATAACTCGAAAAACCATCTCTATCCTTAAACAGCTTGACTACGGATACCTAGTGTATTCAGGAATATCTATTGAACAAGAAATGAGACTAAAAAGATTAATGAACTGCTTTATAAAATTCATCTTCAGTATAGGACTCCAATGGGAGTCATGACTGAAAAAAAAAAAAGGATTCTTCTTCAGTATTCTCTAGCATTCTCATATCTCTCAGTATTTGAATACTATACCTTCTTGGTACATATATATTTCAATCCCTAATAACCGAAAACCTTCCTGTATCATTGACCTCCTTACCCTACGTTTATCCATTCACCTGTTAAGCATACGATCCCAACCTACCGTTTTGTATACCCCTTCCATTAGAACCGCCTCCTTTGAAAAATTCTTTGCTGTTCGAGCTACCTCATTTTGGAACTCCTTATCTATCTATAAAGCTTCCTTCTTAACATTGTTTTAACACCAATATATATCCATCTCCTTGATTATCAGTCTTCCGAGAACTTGTAAATAATAAACATCAATATAAACTTGGATAAATATATATCTTTTGTTCATATTTCTTGTATATAAATATTATAATAGTTTTATTTAATTATGTTTAAAATCAGTTAATGTTGCCAGAAAAATGCTGTTGAAATTGTTCCAAATTGTTAATCTTAAGGGACCAAGTGTTCTAGAATAAAAATTGATTTTAATTTTATTTTATAAAGAAACATATCTATTTACTATTGCCTAAATTTTTATTTGCAATTGTTTATTACATAGCCTCTGATATTTTTATGAATTAAAATTTAAATAAAAAATAATAATCTCACTATCTTGTGTATTCTATTTATTTTTATTTTATTTAATAATTTCAATGTAGCATCCTATCTGCCCAAATGTAATGGTTTAATTTTTTAAGTATTAATTTTGGTATAATTGATTAATTAATCATGGATCAGGCAGGATTTTAGAGAAATGTAGACTTGGACTCACTTTTTCAATAGTTTCCAGCTTGCTAATAACTAGAGGAGTCACTTTTCTTTTAATGTCAGAATATTAATTATCATTACGCGAAACCTTATTTAATATCACTAAAATATATTGATAAATCAGAAGTAGAATATGCGATTTGGAATTCGAGGATAGGGAGTTGAATCTACCTTAGTATGGTCGAGATGTGAAGTATGTTAATGCTCTGTCACTGGTGACAATTAATTTTTATGAATATTTCTTCACTTCTCTTGTTTTACAAATTTTGTTTTAATTATTCCTGTTTGTTTTCAGATAAAATTTGTAATTACTTTGGTGTTAAAATTGCAATGTATTTTGCTTGGTTAGGACATTATACTACTGCTCTAATAGTCCCAGCTGTGATTGGGCTTGCTTTTTCTGTGAGTATAAATAATTAATTAAAATATTTGAAGATGATTTATTAATTTATTTTCTAATAGTCATTTTCAAAAAAAAAAAAAAATTGGCAGCTTTTGTAGTCCTTTTGACAAATTATTCAACAATATCAGAATTTGATTCATATAAGTGATGACTTTAAGATATGATTAGTTATTCCTTTAAAATCTATCTATCTCCCAAAACTCAGATAATCTGATTTTCACTATTTATTCATATTAATGTGTCTTATATTCTGTTTAATAAACTTTAATTATTCTAGCTATTAATTATGTAATGGAACAGGTTGGTTTTGGACGTGGTGATCAAGCAACTGAAGATGTGGGATTTGTCCTTTTTTCTTTCTTCAACGTTTTGTGGTTCAGTATTTATTTGGAAGCATGGAAAAGATATTGTGCAGAATTAGCCTATAGGTGGGGTACTATAGACCAAAGAGATGAACTTTTAGTTGAACCCAGACCATTGTTTTCAGTAAGTTGTTAAATTTATTTATTTATTTTTTTGTATACTGTATATAATATTCATTGATAAATCCATAATTGTATTTCATTAATGAAAATTTGTCTTAAATTTAATAGTTTAATTTGATATTTATAGGGATCATTAGAGGTCAGTCCAGTTACTGGAAGATTAGAAGCCACATATCCAGCTTGGAAGCGTTATGTTTTCAGATATTTTGTGACTGTGCCAGTTGTTGCTTTCTGCCTTATCATTGTTTTTATTGTTATGATGTTGAATTTAAAACTTCAGGTTAGTTTGATAATTTTTTCTTGTTTAAAATTACTTCTATTTGTTTTATTTTTATTGATATCTTACATAAATCTGCATATTAGAATGTATCACTGAAATTCTGTTCATTTCTATTTCTTCCTTGTTTTCTAAACCATCCTCCATTGATTATAATCCTCAAAAGATAACTGTAGATTAAAAAATCTGGTACATTGTGTGCATTATACAACTTTCACTTATCACCCTACTTTGAGTTAAAATTAATCCTTGTTCATTTCAAAATGGTAACTTCTTTATTATTCACAATGGCGATGCTAACAATAATTCCATTTATAATTTAGGTAAAATATTTCTATTACTATTTTTTCATGATTGATGGTTATGACAAGGGTCAAAAAGTAAGACTATTGTAAAAAGAACATTGGAAACACAAAAACATTTATTTTCTCCTTTAGTAAAATATCAAATTCTTTCATATTTTATATGTATCTATTTTTTATTACTGCCAACAATGAAATATGGTTAGTTAATTCAAATAAACAAAATTGAAGGGACATAGAGGAAACTTTTTTTTTAAATTCTGTATTTTGTATTAATTAGACTTCTTCAATTAAAATAAAATCCTAGCTGATATTAAAAACCACATAATTTTACTTTTATGTGACAAGTTTAGTCAAAACCATTTAAGTATTTTTTAAACAATATTAAAAAAAATTCACGATATAAAGTGGCACTTTCAATTAGTCAATTTTAATGAACAAGTTTTTGTAACATCTCAACCATATACCTATCTTAAATACTCAATTTCAATATTGTATCTCTTTTGGTTTTTGAACTAGGCTGTTCACATATATACAGACACACAGACAATTTGGTGAGACTTGGTACTTTAAAACATTTATTTCTATTGAAAACTCTGATTGAAAATTTTTCATGATCACAATAAGGGGATTTATTACTATATACTTCATATGTAAGCAAGTGAAAGCAAAAATTAAAACTATTTTAAAAAATGGCATATTATATTCTATGTTGGTATGGCTTCTACAAATTCCTCATTGTGTTAGATCAGCTATATTATGATTTGATAAATTTGATTATCTTGGATTGTGAGTAATTTAGAATCCTGGTTCAGATGTGTTAGGTTTTATGATGAAAGAAAAAAAAAACAAAACACAATTTTTTGTCTACAAAGTTTCTTTACTAAGCTTCTATGAAATAGTTTACTTGAAGCTCTTCCTAATTGTACAGAACCTCAACAAATTCCTCTCCCTGTTAGATCCAGCATGACTTTGGTGCCTTCTTCTATAACCCAACTCTGAATGCAGGATGTAAAGAAAAAAAAGCCACAGTGAACCAAAAAGCAGACTGTGATTTGCCTATTCCTCAAAATGTTTGGGTAAACATAGTCTTATTCTAACAAGGAGAAGATTCCACATGGTTTTCCTAAATTTTGTGTAGTAATCTTGGCCTAAAACTAGTGGACTCCTGTCAATATCAGAAAAACGTTCTCCAGAAGCCCAGGAAAAAACAAAAAAGGGGGAATTGACATGTGCAAAACACATTTTATTTTGTATCTCTCTGATCAAGGTTTTTAACAAATTAGTTTAATACCAAAATGTCCCCATTGCAAAGCGGACAAATAAAAGAAAAACCCATCAAAATATTCAAGCATTAAGTTTGCTAAAAATATCAAAATTCCTTCAAAACAGCAATTTTTGGGGGAAAGACTTAGTATTTGCCTAATCTGAGCTAACAGTTTATTCCTAATTGTTGTGGAGTTTGCAAAACAAATATTCGGTTTTGCTAAAAATTCAGCAAACCCTACCTTGTTTTTGTCGACTCTTTTTTTAATGGTTTTTTCAAAACAGTTTCTCCTGCTTCACATGTACATTACAGGAAATTTAAATTTCACACCATAATTTAAGGTGTTTAAAATATAGTATAAATACAGTTTTGGAAGCAAAAACCTTTCATCAAAAATGAGTTTTATATACTTATTTTATTTATTACAGTTTACTTTTTCAAGCATGTTTACTGTTTCAAACCTTTTAAATTGGTAATTTATTTAGAATTTAGAGCTAAAAATGTGTCATAAAGCCCCCTAATTCAATCTTTGAACTGGTGTTTATTATCAAACTAGTATTTATTATTAATAAAGGAATATACCATTTTAACCCAAAATACCGTTAACAAATGTTTTAATAGTTTTGTTATTTCATTTAAAATAAATACGATACCAACTTTTCCTCGATTTCTAACAAATTCTGAATTAATGCTTTTTCTGTATGGCTAAAAGAAATAAAGAAATAAAACCTATTATTATTAAGTGTGTCTTCTTCAATTAATGCTCAAGTATGCATAAATGGTAGTTAATATGTAACTGAATTTAATGGTAAATTAAATATATTGTTGACTGTAGTTTCAATATTAGAAGATGATTGGTGGTGCAGAGAGAGAATAAAAGTGGAGAGAAAATAAAATTAAACCGCAATTTGGCACAGCTGGTTCTGAGAACTTTTAATTAGCTTTATTTTTTAACTACTTTTTAATTAGCTTTTATAGCCTGTTCTACAAGGAAATGAAATATAGATGCAGTGAACAGAACGAGTTCTGTTATAACTTATGGTTTGATGCCTTGTCAGGCTACTCGCCCATATTCTTACCCAAAACTAGGAACGATAATGAAACATGTTCCATTTTTCTTCCAATCCAGTTGTTGGTAATGAAGAGTGACCACATTATTTAGATGGGGATGTCACACACTTCTGATTTTTGTAGGTTTGTTCACTTTAGGTACATGGTTACCATTGAGTCAGTCCTGTGGGTTCGGGAGCCCTCTGGGGTTCTCACAGCCTCATATAGTGGGTACCCTTAGTTGAGTAAAAGTCTGGAGGTCGAGTGAGATTTTGACTTAATCACCTCCTTTTACAATTGTACTTCCTTACAAAGTACTGTACCCTTAACCCTTTATGGGTTGTAGTGGTATAAATTTAATTTTTTTATTCTTATTATTCTAAACATTTAAGACTATCTAT